>NC_034410.1:53386169-53394738 GCF_002078875.1 Numida meleagris | reverse complement strand
CTTCCTCTCTTCCTCTCTTCCTCTCTTCCTCTCTTCCTCTCTTCCTCTCTTCCTCTCTTTCTTCCTTTGATGGAACACATTTTGACATTGGATAATCAGTATTGAAGAAATGTTGGAGTTATCTGGCAAAGGACAGGCTTCTATAATCAACAAGCAATGATGAAGGCAATGAGATGTATGCCGTAGTGGTGACTACGTGGTAAAATCAATATTTTTCTTTTAAGGCAAGCAGCCAGACTTGTACTGAGAAGTAAATCTTCCCTTTCCTACAAGTACATTGTGCCTGCACCAGCAAGATACCACACTGAAGGACAAGTTTCTCTTGAGCAGAGTCAATAAAAGAAAGTACAACAAGTTTTTGTGTCCTCTCCTCCACTGGGTGATTCATGGTTTAACAGTTCATTAATGAAATGATGGTTACATGGGCTGCATAAGATTTTTCTTTTCCAAGCATTAGCCTTCAGAGCCAGTTCTAATCAGATAAGTGATGAGGGTACAGTCCTTAACTGTTGACAAGAACAACAAAGATATGCAAATTGTAACTATGGGACAGGGTTATACTCTGTGATACTCTGTTGCACCCTAGCAACTGAGATCTACAAATAACAGATGGAAAATATATTATTTTTATTATTCAAGTGAATTATTGTTTTTACTCTGAGAATACTGCATTCATTTATAGGAATTTTTCTCACTGTAAACGAGTCTCACTAAAAAGCTCTGAAGTCAAATATTTCACGTATAGGTGGACAACTTGATCTTGGAGAGCTGCCCTGGAATGATGCAACAAAACACAAGGCCTAATCTATTTTGGATACAGAATGATGTCAACAGTAGCTATATTAACAAAGAGGTCAATGACTGGTAAACAAAATCTGAATAGTTGAATGAGTGAAGGTACACAGTCAGGAGACTGGTGCAAGAGACTAATGTTTTTTACAAAGTAAGAAAGAAAGACAGAAAGACAGAGAAAGAAAGAAGGAAGAAAGAAAAGAAGGAAGAAAAGAAGGAAGGAAAGAACAAAGGAAAGAACAAAAAAAAAAAGGAAAGAAATCTTGACTATTTCATGTTGGAAACACACCAAGCAGGAACAGTCTGTTACCTCTACACTTTTAAATCATTTGAGAGTATCATTCTCTTCACATAGATCCCAAAACAATCTACTTCCAGATGCTACTAATTCCAACCGCTCATTGGAAACAGTGGTCATGTTATTGAAAGGAAACAAGTCAGCCAAACCATTGAAAGAAGATACATATTGAAATTGTCTTGGTATGAAGAAGCGTAAAATGGAATATACTAGTGCAAGCGTCATTAACCTGAAGCATTAATCACTAAAACTAGAACTGATAGTAGAAGTGATGTCACTTCAAATGAAAATGAGAGTAGTTAAGCATTCACGTATGTAAATGTTATCAGTACACTTAGAGATAGGGTGATTTAAATTCTTTGGTTTCTAAAATAAATCCTCTACTACACAGAGGTGTGCTAGTTTTGTGGACGAATCACCTAGCACATATCTCTACACAGAAACAAAATAAATACTTTGCCTCTATGTGTATATTGGCTCTTTGCACACTGAGTTAAAAATCCTAGATTTTGGGACAAGTCAGACGAGTATCTGAGATAACAACTTGGATGTACAAATATTCCCAGCATCATTTTGGAAGGGACAGTATTTGTGTAAACAAGAGAAAATGAGTAGAAAGAGACAGCAAAGCAGGCTAGGGAGAGAGAAACACATAATGATCTTACTAGGTCACAATACAGAGCAAAAATAAACAGTTAATTAGTTAATTAAAAACAAAACAATGAAAAACAAGTAATAAACAAGCTTTAAAATGACCACTTGAAGGAGACCATGAAGAAGACCATGAACCCTCTCTGTATTTTTCCTTTACAATCCAGGTGACTCCTGCCAGTTCATCAAATCAGAGGTAGAAAAGTGAACCTGCACCTATGCAAGCAATCCCCACAGCTTGTCTCAGTGGAGCCTGATAGCTGATTGTTATGATCTAGTCCATCCCGAAATGGGGATAAATTATTCTGTCTCCATGGCTTGACTTTCTCATAGTTCCTTTTCTGCTAACATTCAGTGCACCATTATCAGTTCTCCCATCTATGGAACCAATCGCTAGCAATTGTAATATTCTTCATCATTTTATTTAATGCACATTTCCCCAGTACTACAAGCAGAAAAACATCTTTTTAGATTTTTCCTTCTTATTCTCAGATAATATCATCAAAGCCCCCAAACTTGTTTCCATCAACTTATATTTCTATCTAGCATCATACTCATTTTGTAACCTAAAGAACACATCAACATATGGAATTTCAGCCCGCTTATTTACACAATGACATAATAACATTAATTGCAATATTGTATGATAATTCGAAGTTCCCATTTCCAGCCACTTTTCCCCATCATCCCATTTGCATTGACCACCACTGCATACAATAACATTTCATTTTTTTTCTTAGTCAGAGGATCCACACCAATTTTATCCCAGTGTTTTAGGATGCATCCCAGAGGTAAACAAAGGAGAACCAAGAGGAGGTAGGAGACCCCATACTTCCAAGAAAAAACTTTTTAACTAAGACTACATACACTCTGCTCTTAGGGATCTACATGTATGATCAAATACCAAACGTCAGCTGATTATAATAAACAAACAAACAAACAAACAAACAAATAAATAAGGAGTTATTGGATGGGATTCCCTGTGAAGCTGTTCTTATGGACATAGAAATGGAACAGAGCAGCTCTTTAAGGACACCTTTTTGAGAGCACAAGAGTTCTTCATCCCCCCGAACAAGAAATCAAGCAGAGGAAGCAGGAAACTGGCGTGGCTGATCAATCACTTGCTGGTCAAACTCAGGGAAAAGAACGAAATGCACAGGCAGTGAAAGCAGGGAAATGTGGTGTGGGAAGAATAGAGGCATGCTACATGGACATGTAGTGATAAGATCAGGAAAGCCAGAGCATAGATGAAACTGAACTTGGTGAGGAATGTGAAAAATAACAAGAAGGGATGGTTCTACGTGTACATTGGTCAGAAGAGACAGGGAAAGGAGTGTGTGCCCCATCTTATAAATGTGGAGGGAGAACTGACTACAATAGACGTGGGAAAGTCTGAGTTACTGAACAAGATCTTGGCCTCAGTCTTCACTGGCCATCAGGCTTCCCACACCTCTCACATCTCTGAAACTAGGTGAGGGAGGAGCAAAATCGCCCCTCACTGTGAGAGCAGGGCATCTCACAGAGGCTGAATGTGTACAAGTCTACGGAGCTGGATAACATACATCCCAAAGTCCTGAAGTAAATGGCTGATGTGGTTACCAAGCTGCTCTCCATCATTTATGAAAACTCATGGCTGTCAGGCTGAGTCCACAGTGACTGGAAGAAACATCACTCCCATTTTCAAGAAAGGGAGAAAGGAAGATCCAGGAAACCACAGCCTAGTGAGCCTCATGTCTGTGCCTGGAAGATCATGGAGCAGAACCTCCTATAAAGTACGTTAAGGCACATGAAGGATGAGCCAGCACAGCTTCATCAAGGGCAGATGATGCTTGACAAATGTGGTGGCCTTCTGTGTTGGAGTGACAGCATCAGTGGACCAAGAAAAGGCAACTAATATTGTCTACCTGGACTTCTGCAAGGCCTTTAACACGGTCCCACACCACATCCTTATCTCTAAATTGGAGGAATGGATTTGAAGGCTGAACTATTCAGTGGATAAAGAACTGTTTGGATGGTCTCAGCCAGAGTGTTGTGGTCAGCAGGTCAGGTGGAGGCTGGTGACAAGCTGTGTCCCTCTGGGGTTCGTCCTGGGACTGGTGCTCTTCAACATCTTTATCAATGGCATTGAGTGCACTCTCAGCAAGTTTGCTGATGACACCAAGCTGAGTGGTGCAATTGATACAATAGAAGGAAGGAATGCCATCCAGAAGGACCTGGACAGGCTTGAAAAGTGGGCCCATATGAATCAAATGTGGTTTTACAAGGCCAGGGTCAGGACAATTCCCAGGGAAACCTAATTGCAGCTTCCCAGTACTTGAGGGGAGCTTGTAAACAGAAGGGAGGCCAAGGAAGAAATTCTTTACTTGGAGTGGTGAAGTACTGGAACATGTTGCCCAGAGAAGCTGTAGCTGACCCACCAGGCAGGCTTTCAAGGCCAGGTTCGATGGGGCCCTGGGTAACTTGATCTAATCCTTGATTTAGCAGTTGGCAACCCTGCCCATTGCAGGGGGGAACTAGATGATCTTTAAGGTCCTTTCCAACCTAAGCCATTCTGCTATTCTATGATTGCCTTTAAAGCTGTAGTTTTCTTGGGATTTTTCCCCAAATAATGCAAAACCAAAAGCATATCTGTTCATTTCACCAAAATACTGACATGTGTCATAAAAATAAACCAAAATAATTCTCAGTTTATCATAAGAAATGTTAACATTAAAAAAAGTGATCAACCAGGATGTCGGTTCTACTACAACTTCCTCATTTAATTGCCTCAGAACTATCCTGATGTTTCTTAATGGCACAGGTGAGGCTGAATGCAGCTCTTATAAGAATAAAGGGGTGGGTCTAAATTACTTCTGCAACAGCAAGTGGAGATGGCCTAGTAAGAGGCAAAGATGGAGGTAAGATCTGTAAGAGTTGGCTTAGTTTTCTTGCTGCTTTTTGGGAGAGAACAAAATAAGGAGTGGGCTAACAACTAGCTTCTTCTCCACCCTTCCCTAACTATAATATATTCTATGATCCTGACCTCAACTGTTTACTTAAGTGCAGGCTAATTCATGTTTCAGGAGTCCAGGAATCACTTTGCTAGTAACAATTAGCTGAAGTACAACCATGGTCTTGCTGCCAGCTCCTCTCAGCACTCAGGTTCGCAGAATCCTAGAACAGCCCCTGAATGACTCATCTCATAATTCTCATTTTTTGATACATCAGTAAGGTTGTGTACCTTGTGGAATGTTTTCACTGGTTGCAGTTGTTGATACAGCTTTCAAAGCCTCCTAGATTTTTTTTTTTTAAAAAGAACATACCCTAGGAAAAACAGCAGGCTCATCCAAAGAGGAGAATTAAAATAAGGTAAGCAATTTTCATTAGCCGTTGCTGGGAGAAGATGCTACTCAAAGGAGTACAATGCAATTTTCTCTGAGTAATCTGCTGATGAATAGTATGATTGCTTCTTGCCTGTTTAACATGAGTGGCTGGTTTAAACGTGTCAAAAACATTGACCCATTAATTTCTTCTACTGTAAAACTGGAAGTAGTTTTGGTGATTGAACATTTGGATATGTTTCTTCCAAATGCACTTACTTGTTATTTCACTTTCTGACATGAAGCTGAAGCATTCAGGCACTAGAATAAGAAAATGTTGCTAATCTTCAAAGTCACCACAAAATGATCTCTGATCTGAAACAAGTGTAGCTGACAAGGCCAGCCCCACAATGGAAGACAGCTCAGAGCAAAAGAACAAAAAATTAATTTTCCCAGGGAAGAATGTAAAGGATGACCACCAACTGTTGTAAGGTAAGCTGAATTGAGCACAATGGGGACTGGATTGTAACCTTTGTTTTAGGTACACAGCTGCATGAGTAAGACACTAGGTTTGATAAACAGCTTTCCTTGAGATAATTAATGAAGACCAATGTCTTCCTGAACTAAGCAGATAAGCATGGATATCTGGTTCAGACTAAAATAAACATAAAAACTGAGCAACCAACAGAATGAAAAGAGCAGTGGACTTGAACTGGCTTCAACCTATACATTCCTTTCTGGCAATGAGGGATGGCCAGCGTCATGAGATGGACATAGTGATATAGGCTGGTTTGTTTAGCAGTAGGGATTAGTATCAGTATATTAGTTTAAGGGCCAATATATTAGTTTAGCAAAAGGAATCAACGACTGCTAAATTTAAAACTTTCAATTTCAACTTTGCCTGGTGTGTGAACAGCCTTGCTTTCTCTTAATTCTGCTTCACAAGCAGCACTGGAGTCATAACAGACTACTTACATCCAACAGGTGCAAAGACATCTTCCTCAAATTTCAATTATATTGTTTTGGAAGTTGCTCATTTTGCCTAATGAGCAATGGAAATTTCACAAATTGGGGGAAAAAAACAGCTAAAGATCAGCCAAAAGCCTCAGTGATTAAGCTAATGGTGGGAAAATGGGGATGAAGTAAGTGGGCTTACAATCACCGTAAATGCAACTGCACAGGGCCAGAGGGACATTAGCATATTAATGACTTCTTGGAAGATAATGAATATGTATGCCAGCATACTGCATGTGTATGTCTTAACTCTTTAAATGTAGAATCTGAACTCTGAGAGAGCACACTTGTTTGTCAAGTTGCCCGGTACATATCATGAGGAAAAAAGGAATGCTGCTTTCTAACACATCACACTGGAATTAGAGAGTTTTCTTCCTGGATTTTGGATGACAATTTATACAAGTAGTGGGAATCATCTTTCCACTGTGAATCAGTTGTGTATAGAGGTCACTATTATGGCTGAGCTGGAATTTCAGCATATTGCTGTAACGCTTTTCTAAATCAATATCCCATGTAATGTCAAATATATCAAACAAGTAAATTTGATATTAAACATCAAACCCTTCTCATATCTAAAAGAACTTGTCCAAAGAGTAATGGACTCTGATAATTATCCCTCCTTTCATTCTAGTGCCCATTTTCTGTGCTTTCTAATTAGTTACTGTACTATCGCTGGTTTTCCTTTACAGCTGAGCAGACTTATTCTCCTAGCCTGCTCTTCCTGTGCATTATCCCTTTCTTCTTCTAGCAACTCCAGCAGTACTGCCTCAACAGATTTTCCCTCAGCCACTACTGGTAGTCATGTCTTGTGGGGGGAAAAAGAAAGAGCTAACTTGCTACAAGAACAGGTATTTGGACAAAATAAAAACAACCTGAACTGGACACAATTGATGTGGCCTTACCAGTGCCAAGTAGAGGGGAAAGGTTCACCTCCCTCTGTCTGCTGGCAAGGCTCCTTTGAATGCAGTCCAAATGCAAAAGAGTGTTACTGGTTCATGCTATGAATGTTTAGCCACTGTGGATAATTCGGCTGCACTTAATCTGGAGGCTAAGGCCACTCTCTGCACAGCTGCTTTCCAACTTGGTCTCTGGCATGTGCTAGTTCCTCCTCAAGTGCAGGACTTTCCACTTCTGGTTATTAAGCAGGATAAGCACAGTTCTCTGGCCTGTTGATGGCAGCACTGTCCTCTGGCACATCATCCCCTACTCATACTTTCATATTGTCTGCAAACTTTCTAAGAGTACACTCTGCCCCTTCATCCAGACTGTTAATTAAGTTGTTGAACAGGACTGGAGCCTGTATTCATCCATTGGGTACACCACTAGTTACTGACCCCCAGCTGAACTGATCACCACCCCCTGGGCATGGCTGTTCAGTCAGTTTTCCACCTACCTCACTGTGTCCATCCAGCCCAAATTTCAACAGCTTGTTTACAAGGACTATGTGAGAGACAGCGTCAAAGCCTCACAGACATCTAGATAGACAATATCCACTGCTCTCTCCTCATATACCAGCCTAGTCATTTAATCATAGACAATTAACAATCAAACATGACCTCCCCTTGGGTTCATGTGGAAATGGATTCCAGGGTTAACTATTCAATCCTATTCCCAGGGAAGGAGGTGAGGCTGATCAGCCTTTAGTTCTCCAAGTCCTTCTTCTTGCCCCTCTTGAAGACATGAGTGACGTAGGCTTTCCTCCATTCTTCAGGCAACAAACTGTTCCAGTCACTGTAATCAACCAAAGATCTTTTGAGAGCAACTTAGAACAATTGCATCTGCTGGTTTCCCCAGTACTCATGACTGTACTAACTGTAGGAAAGTGAAAAACATTCTCAATACAGGTAATATCTGGGAATTCAGCCTTAGTTTAAACATGGAAAAATAACACTAAATTTGAGAAAGTTTCCAGGCAGACACAAAAAAGAAACACTTCATATTGCAAAGTTATTACCATGTTTATAATTCTACCTGTAAGACACGGCATATCCTTTCAACAAAAGTTTGTAGGGATTCATAATATAGACAAAAGCAGTCCTTTAATTTTTTTCATTGTCACAGCAAAATTATTTAAGAAAAACACTTCTAAACATTTAAAAGGAGGATATATGGTATGACTATTTCTACTAGTATGTTTGTAAATTCTAGTTAAATGTCATTCTACTATAATATGTCACAAAATTTTAAATCCAGAATGAAAGTAAATTCAGGAAGATTAAAAAAAAATCTAAAAAACCCCAAACCCATATCCTTTCCCAAATACTCAGTACATACTTATTTAGTCTAGTAATTGACATGTCATCATGCGTTTATGAAAAGCAGGTCCTGCTTGATTAAAGTAATCTCTTTCTACTATAAAACAACATGCTTAGTGGGTAAGGAAGAAGCCATGGATGTTGTTTACTTGAACAATAGCAAAGGATTTTATAATGCTTCCACAGCATTTTCCTGGAGAAAATAATTGCTCGTCTTAGAAGGGTGTACTTAGAAGGGTGTACTTAGAAGGGTGTACTTA
>NC_034410.1:53325861-53385574 GCF_002078875.1 Numida meleagris | reverse complement strand
CTTAGAAGGGTGTACTTAGAAGGGTGTACTTAGAAGGGTGTACTTAGAAGGGTGTACTTAGAAGGGTGTACTTAGAAGGGTGTACTTAGAAGGGTTACTGAATAAAAATTGGCTGGATGGCCAGGCCCAGAGGATCATTGTGAATGGAGTTAAATTTGTTAGCAACCAATCACAGGCAGCGTTCCCCACTGCTCAGTACTGTAACCAGTTTTATTTAACATTTTCACCAATGATCTCGGTGAGAGAACAAGCGCACCCTCAGAAAGTTTCCAGATGACACCAAGCTGGACTGAAGTGTTGATCTGCTTGATGACAGGAAGGCTCTGGGCTCTGAATAGGCAAATCAATGGGCCACGTCCAGTTGTATGGCATTAAGCAAGACTAAATGCTGGGTGTTACACTTGGGTCATAACAACTCAATACAGTGATGCAGGGTCACGGAAGAATGGCTGGAAAGTTGCCCAGCTGAAAACAACCTAGAGGTGCTGTTAACAGCCAGCTGAACAAGAGCTGATAGTGTGCTCAGGTGGTCACAAAGGCCGATGACCTCCTGGACTGTATCAGAAATAGTGTGGCCAGCAGGGATCATGGAAGTGATTGTTTCCTATTATGCAGCACTGGTGAGACTGCACTTCAAATACTGTGTCTAGTTTTGGGCTTCATACTACAATAAAGATACTGAGTTGCTTGACTGTGTAGAAAAGGGCAAGGAAACTGGTAAAGGTACTAGAAAACAAAACAGAGAACTGGGGTAGTTAAGTCTGGGAAAAAAAAAAGAAAAAGAGCCTAAAGGGAGCACTCATCATTCTCTATAAGTACCTGAAAGGACGTTGTAGCAATGCATTTGTCTGTCTCTTTTCTCAGGTGACAAGAGATAGGATGTGAGGAAATGGTCTCAGGCTGTACCATGAGAAGTTTAGATTAGATGTCAGGAAAATTTTATTCACTGCAAGACTTTCAGCATTGGACCAGGCTTCCCAGAGGTGGTGGAGTCATCATTGCTGGAGGTATTTAAAAGATGTGTAGATGTGGCACCTAGGAACATAGTTTTGTGATAGTATTGGGTGGTGGTTGGACTTGATGACTTACAGGTCTTTTCCAGCCTAAATGATTCTATGATTCTAGATGACATGTTTATGTTTGTCCAAGACAAGAACAACCTTATTTTGATTTTTCTTATTACGTTTTAGACAGGGTCAGTTGTAGCAGCAACAGGGTGAAAAAGTAAGATGACAAATTTAAAAATTACATACCAGTGACCTGTATTAAAATAAGTTAACCAAATATTTTAAAGGAAAGTCATCAGTCAAAGAAGAGCAAAATGTGACACAGTACATAGCCCTTCTAACAGCTTTGTAACATATGCTTTAAAATTTTTGTTTTATTAGTAATAGTTTCAATACCATAAAAGAAAAAGAAGATAAGATAGCATAGCTTGTCTTCCTCTCATGCAAGTTTGATCTTTTGCACATTCTCCACTCAACTAGCAAAAGCATATTTTCAAAATTATGAAGGGAGAAGTTTTGTAGTTGTTGTTATTTGTTTTGCTTTAATATTAAACTTTCAATCAATAAGAATATATCTACCCTTCCTCAAGTTTAGGTAGTACGTAACATGCTAAAGAATTGTATGAATTAAAATCTAACCAAACCCTTGATACAGTCGTTCATTCAACTCTTCGGAGCCTCCTCCCTCCAGTCAAGTCCAAACATGGCAAGATCACTATGCCTTCCTCAGAGCAGTGAGAATCTCTGGTTCCCACTTTCTTTCCCAGCTCAGTTATCTAGAAGTATATTAAGGGCATTTCTCAGGTTTAGATGCTGGATTTTACAAAGTGATCTTTACAATTCTTAAAAGCTGTTTCTAGCTGGTGCAGAGAAGGCAAAGAAAGAAAGAAGTATAATCATTAAATTATTATTGCAGAAGCCCAAGAACAAGCTCACACAGGAAAACTGTCTAACCTTTGATTCATATTTTTTCTCTCAGTCTTCACACAGTTGTTTCCTCCATGTCAGCATCTCTAACCTTACTTCCTACCATTTTATTGACAATTTTACTACAGTCTTGTGAGAAACTTTTTATTTGCAAGTTGCAGTGTGACCACTTTTTGTGATGTTTTTGTACTTGCTGCTTTGTTCTTCTTGTGCTGAAGACCATGATAGTTTCACTATTGCCGGAGCCCCAGGATTTCAGAGCCTACCAGTTTGTTGCAGAGGCATGGAGGACTAGTGCAAATAGCTACTAGGAACAAGTTGGATACTTTGCACTGGCTGGTCTGTCATTCCCCTCCCACATGTAAAAATTGACCTGCTACACAGCTGCCAAAAAGAACACTCCTCACTTGTCCCCACCCTTTCCCCCCATCACCACCGTCACCTTCCCCCCTCCAAAAAAAAAAAAGAAAAAAGAAAAAAAAATCCAAAAGAAAACAAAAACAAAAAACTTGCATTACATCTGGACTTTTGCTTAGGGAAAAAAAAAAGTAATCTGTCTGTGATAAGCTTAAACAAGAGTATACAGTATTCTGTCCTGGACAAAAAAAAAAAAAAAAAGTGTTTTTACAGAGAGAAGAGATACTACATGTGCAATGTTGAAAATAGTTGCCACAACAGGTTTCTGTTTTGTTGCCATAACAGCAATTACCACTACTTTCTCACTGACACAACAAAAATACAATGGGAAGGTCGTTTTCTGCAGAAGTCCAGGAAGTTTTGTTGACTACCCAAACATGATTATTTCCTATGGTAGTGGTGAAAAAATTCATTCAGGAAGAGACAAAACTCAGAGAGGCAACAGTTCTAGGATATTTCAGCTTCCAAGATCTGTTAAAAAATGAAGAATCCTTCTTTCTCTATTTATATTTTTTAAAATCAAATCCTTCTGTCAGCTTGACTATTGAAAGTCTTTGCAAAATAGGTGCCAAATGCCACTTTTGTCTGCATTTTCTTCTTTTAAAGCAACTTCCTCTTGAAAAATAGCACAAAAAAGAAATCAGGCTTCACAGCATTAAGTATGATTCTTCAAGTCATTCTAGTTTGTAGCTGTGAAAGGAAGGGAGAGAGAGAAACCTCTGAATGAACAACCTGATCTGACCTCTCATTCAAAAATTCCCGAAGAATTGCAACACAGTACTGGAACTACAAATCTCTGGCTTCCTTTCCTAGATCTCTCCTGCACTGTAAATGCAACAGTACTTGTACTAGTACCTACCAGCATTCATGTCCACCTCAATTTGTAGATTTTTATGACATTTTCAATTGCAAAAAGTAGACATTGATATAGAATATTTTTCAAAAAAGCAGACATTTCTATACAATATTTTTCAGCTTCTTTCCCCCAGACTCACATAAATCATAGACTGCATGATGCTGTGACCATGACTCATCTCAACATGAAAACTAATCAAATTGTTGTGGAACATAATACAGTTAAAGCCAAAGTCCCCAGGTAATAATATGGGAGATGTGCATGATTGAAAAAACTGGACTGTAGAGCTTTGGCAAGACTTAAAATACTCAGCTATAGAGATACAGTGTTCATCAATATCCTCTAGTGTTTATTTTGCTTATTTGTTTTTCCTGGTGTATTTTAAACTTTTCTTTCTTTTTCCAAAAGAAAGAGTAGGGACACAGTTAATAAACTATTTTGTCACACACACTGCAAGGAGACTTATGCAGCTGTGCTGACTACTCAAACGCTGTTTCAACAAGAATTGTTGTGCAGTCATAAGAACACTTCATTGACACCCTATCATTTCCTAGCAACAATCAATGTTTTGTACATAAAAAGTGGGCAAAATACTACCTATCAATGCTTTGTTTATTGTTACTGCTGTTAAATTTTTCTCCCTCTCCCTTTTGAAAGGGAGAGATTCTTATCTGGAACATAATGAGGAACTTCAGACATTGCTATGTCTTGTACTTAATTACCAGAGAAAAGCAATCAGATTAGGTTACTGAAAGATACCCTTTCTAGAAATAAAGTTAGTGTTAGTTCATAAATCCAATACAGATTGACAGTTTTTGAATCTTGCAACTATTTGTCCCATAAGCAAATAGTGATCTGGTTTTCAATGGACTACAAAGTTTTTCCTTTGTGAAAATAATATCCAGTTTTATCACTCAAATTCATTGTTAGCCAAACCACTAAGTATAAAGAATGTTTCATTGTTGTCTATCCCCAGTAACAAATCTCAAGTAATGGTGACAGCATACCTGGATTGTCATATGTTACTTATGCAATGTAGTGCTGAATGCAGTCCAAGCACAAAATGGCAGCGTAGGATAACCTATTAATGGTTTTTACTCAGATATCAAGATACCTTGATATATGAATGGACCAGCACAGGCGGCTATTGAGATGCATGCTTTCTCTTTCGAACTCTGTTTTATTTGTTTCAAACGTATGGAGGAGGAACTTCACTCTGACCTGGCTTCTTTCAGACTCTTGGTTAGTAGCAGCAATACAACCTCTTGGGTGGAATCAAGTGACGGACAACAGCTGCTCAGAACTCATTTATTTCCAGCACTGCTAGCTGGGCTACAGAGCATGTATTGAAGTTGAGCACAATGAAGAATATTTTTTAAAATTAATTTTAAGATATATTTTCTACATTTTTCTATGACCCACAGAGATTCAAGTTTGTTTGTTAAAAAAAAAAAAGACTATATTACTAATTTTATTAATGTAAATACCAGCATTTCTGCCAACAGCTGGCATTGTAGGTGGGTAGATAAAAAGCAGCAAATCAACAAATTGAAAAAGGAGTGGAGTGGTGAAGACCAACAATTCACTCTGCAATGTAGGGGTGGAAAAAACAGGTTATTTCTGTTGGTCAGATATTCAGGTATTGTTTGCATTAATCTCTTATCATAACAACTTATATACTGGAAAGCAAAGAACTACAGCCCTTTCAAAAAGTGACCTATTATCTCTTTTCTTTACTAGAAAACAAAACATAGAATTGGAAAGCTTTTGGCTTTTACTTACGCCAAATATTTTCTTGCAAGTTCTGTTCTTATACCTGTGGCTCTCAAAACAGATGCAGGAAGAAAGTTGCAAACATCTTTGTAATTGGGGATTCAACATGAAGCTGAAGTGTGCATACATTCTCAGTATCCATTTTGCTGCCACTGAAGAAGGTTATGCTAAAGCATGATGTTGGTGATAGGTGGCCAAGAGGGAAATAATATTTTTTTCCCAGTTATTTAGACAATTCTTGGTTTTCATTACATACTTCTATTATGGAAAAACAAAACTCAGTTGATTTCTCTATTCGTTGCTTACATCCTTATTTCAGTATAATTACTGATAGAGCAGAAAAAAAAAATTGCAACTTGTTCTTCAGTATTCCTTTAAAATCCCTTACTGTATTTTAGAACAAATACATTTATTTTTCTCAATTTATTATGAAAATCTTGAGTTGGGTTTAAAAACAAGGCAGAGAAAATTCAACTCGTATTTCCCTGGCAGCATCAGAAACACAATACCAAACCAACAGCAAGTCACGTAAGGTTCGTTGACATATGGTGCTATCTATCTTCAAGATTCTAATGCACTCTTTAGTTATGTGCTACAGATCTAAGTGAGATGCTATCCACTCTTCTTATAAATTAACTAAACATGAAATATTTATCAAAACTTTCCTATCATAACTTTCAAAGAAAGTTCCTTTCTTGTGTATATAGCATTACAGTTAAATGGAAAGGTAGACATACATTAAATACAAACAATACTTCAAATAATGTTTTTCAAATTCTTAATGTTTTACAGAAGTATAAGCTTACTTTTTTTTTTCTTAAAATTTTTCAATGTATTTAGTACGATCTTATGCTTCATAGACAAGAGCAAATGAGACTTGGCTGAGGGTTCCCTCCCCACACTTCAAATAGGTAGTGACAGGACTGGCAGAATTGCTTCCTAAAGCTTTTCTTGAACAAGAACAGAATGAATTAGGAAATGCAATATACTACTGGCACAGGAATAGATGAGAGGGTTTACTTTCAATCTTGGGAATCAGTAAAAAAGCACTATTACAAAAAAGCTGAACAGAAAGTAGTCACTCTATCTTAATATATTGAGAATCTTCTATTTTTAAGGAAAAAAAATGTATAATTAAAAAAAAAAGGAGAGAAGAGGAAGCAAACACAGAGTACAGTCTTTTTAGAAAGTGAGAAAGTATAGGGGAAAGAATTCTCAAAGCCATGTAAAAGATTTCTTGAGGCATTCAGTACTCAGTACATCCAGAAAACAGAATTCAAGTCAATGTTTGCTATTTGTGGGAAGACAAAGTAGCATACAAGAAAAAAAATTGCTTCTGGGAAGGGGTCTGTCTTAAGAGCACTGTGTTCCATTCCTCTGTCCTCTCAAGAAAGAAGTTGGTAGGCATATTAAAAGGGCTGTCTATCACCCTTAGGATCTACATTTAGAGATTACCATGTAGACCTGACATTGCCTAAGGGTGAGATACGCTGAACAGATAGGCAAACCTTCCTAGGCACAAAGTGCTTCCTGGAGCAGTAGTAATACAAAGACTACACAGCCATTTGTACAGATAAACCACAGAACCTTAAAGGCTGATCTACAGAATTTCAGTGTTTGAATGAGTACTGTCGGCAACCCAACATGAATAAGATACTGTATGTTATTTCAGTTTTCAATAGTTTACAACAAAAGTTTAAGCAAAACAAACAAACCAACGCATTACTTTAGAAGAGTACTTAAAACAGTATAATTTTATTCAAGGGCAAAGGTAAGCAATATAACAGTAACAATTGTTTCACTAAAAATTTCCTCATCAACTGTACTATTAATTAGAGTATATGACAGGAGTCAATTTACATTTACACAGAGAGTATGAGAGATTAAGCCTGTTGTATTAGGGGTCAAAAAAAGCATTAGCTTTAAAGATATGTTTCAGTTATCATTCTCTTAGAGATTATTGACCAATGCAAGACTGTGTGTCCATGCAAAGACTTTCCAAGAGTCAACACTGTTACAGTGCAACAGATCATACTTGTTACTTCCAGGAACACACGAGCCATGATGTGTGCATGAGCAGCACAAAGCACGTAGACATTGCCACATTACCAAACACATATATACATACTTCTAACAACTCCCAAAACAGAAAAGCCTGTTTTTTTTAGCATTGCAGCAAATGGTGGGAAAACATACGTGCAATAGAGGTAGTGATTTATGTCATTCATTAGTCACCAAAAACATCCCTTATGCACAGAAGTTTTGCACTTCATCAGGCACAGATACTCTTCCAGCAGCCTTAGCACATCCGTGGCAAGTGAACAAAATTTCAGGCAAAACATATTAAATACAAAAGCACCTAGAAGAAACTGGAGTCATAAAAAAAAAAGTCCTATTTTCACAAATTATTCGCTCTTCACCAGTTAGCATTTAATAAACTTCTGATCCAAAAAAAGGTATTAGAATAGCAAAAAAGAAAAAGCAAATAAAAGTCTACACAGGGATTGAAACATAGGAATAATTAAGTACAGCATTCACTGCTAAGTTATGATCCCACCTAGTGGACGAGGGAAGGGCTGTCAGTGTGTGGATGCAGTCTACCTAGTCTTTAGTAAAGCCTTTGTCTCTGTTTCCCACAGTATTATCCTGGAGAAGCTAGCAGCCCGTGGCTTTGACAGGTGTACTCTTCACTGGCTGGATGGCTGAGCCCAGAGACTGGTGGTGAACAGAATGAAATCCAGCCAGCAACTGGGCACTAGTAGTGTTCCCCAAGGGTCAGAATTGGGACCGGCTCTGTTGATTGTCTTTATTGATGATCTGGATGAATGCACTCTGAGCAGGCTTTTGCAGATGACACCAGGTTGGGAGGAGGCAATCAGCCTGAGGGTAGGAAGGCCCCACAGAGTGATCTGGATAGGCTGGATCAAAGTGGCTGAGGCCAACTGCATGAGCTTTAACAAGACCAAGTGCTGAGTCCTGCTCATTAGTCACAACTTCATGCATCCATGCATCACTACGAGCTTGGAGCAGAGTGGCTGGAAAGCTGCGCAAAGGATCTGGGGGCATTAGCTGACAGCTGGATGAACACTAGCCAGCAGTGTGCCCAGGTGGACAAGAAGGGCAATGGCAACCTGGCTTGTATCAGAAATAGCGTAGTCAGCAGGACCAGGGAGGTGATCATCTCTGTGTACTCGGCACTGGTGAGTCCACACCTCAAGTACTGTGTTCAGTTTTGGTTTCATTTTTGTTCTTCAATGTGCCTACTCTTTCCTAAGGAAAATTTGGGCAAACATTTCAATACAGAAATTCAGTGTAATTAATAGTCTCCACTCCCACCTGTAATTTAAAAAGTTAGCAAGTAACATAAATTTCCCAGTGTTTCACAGTGTTTAAATCTTTGCTATGTAGTTTGGTCACTGCAATTATCCCACAGGCAGGTGGTTTCTACAACCAATCAAAAATAATCAACAGGATTGATTTTTTAAAAAGATAGACTCCTGCAGTTTCACTTTTCTGATGTCCTGAGACCAGAAATTCTGGAGCAGAGAGATCATACCCGTAATGAAGGAAGACTAGGCTAGGTTGCATTTAAATTGGTTATACACAAGTTCACTTGATCTGATTACATATGCAACTGCTGATGAACCTATGCAATTCTGAGGCCACTCTTGATACTGAGCCTGGTGTCTGGGAAGGTTCCTAAAGAGAGCAACTGTCACTTCAATCTTCAGGAAGGGAAAGGGGGAAGATATAGGGAACTATAGGTTGTTCAGCTTCACATCCATCCCTGGGAAGATGATGGGGAAAATACTCCTGGAAACTATTTCCAAACTACTTGAAGGTGATCAAGAGTAGTCAGAACGGAGTGAAAAAGAGGAAATCATGCTTAACCAATGTGATAGCTTTTCACTATGAGTTGACCAGCTGGGTTGATGAGTGGAGAGCAGTGGATATTGTCTACCTTGTCTCCCATAGCATTCTCTTAGACAAAGTAAGGATGAAATAAGTAGACAGCGAGGTGCACTGAGAACTAGCTGAAGGTCTGGTCCTATGCAGAGATCTGCGATAAACGGCTCAAAGTCCTGTTGTAATCCAGTTGCTCATAGTACTCCAGGGTTCAATACTGGACCCAGTGTTCTTTGACATTAACAATCTTGGCAATGGGGCAGAGCGTACCCTTAGCAGTTGCAGATATTACAAAACTAAGAAGAGTGACTGACAGACCAGATAGGTGTCCTGCCATTCAGAGGGATCTAGACAAGCTGGAGAAATGGGCAGAATGGAACCTCAGGAAGTCCAACAAAAAGAAGTGCAAAGTCATGCACCTGGGGAGGAATAACCCCATGTACCAGAAAATGATGGGAGCCCACTGGCTGGAAAGAAGCTCTGCTGGGAAGGCTCTTGGAATCCTGGTTGATATCAAGCTAACCATAAGATGCAACTTTGCATCAAAAGTGGCCATTATTTTTCTGGGCTGCATTGTCAGCAGATCAAGAAAGGTGATCCTTCCTCTCTACTCAACTTCGGTGAGGCTGCACTTGAAGTACTGTTCTGTGCTCCTCCCTACAGGAGAGACAAAGACATAGTGAGGTGACTCCAGCACAAAACCACGAAGAGGATGAAGGGAGGAGATGCTGAGACAACTGTAACTGGATTGGGGAAGATTAGTCTCAGGGTTGGCTAGTGGTCTCAGCAAATGTGTATAAATACCTAATGAAGTGAAGAAGGAAACATTCCTCTCAGTAGTGCCCACTGACAGGACAATATATGACTGGGGGAGCAGTTATCCTGACAACCTGCTCACAAGGGCATATTAATGTCAGTTCTGAATCTAGGCCCAAATACAAGGTTTTATCCTGCGGCTCTGAAAGCAATTAAAAAAAATTCTCTCTGAAAAGAGGCAACTTTTGCCTTTCAGCTTTCTGGGAAGGAAAGCTGGATCCTGGAACTCTGATTCTTAGCTGTACCTTTACACCATGACTGTGTTTTGAAGGCTATAGAGAAACTGGTTAAAAATGTGATTATGTTAAGGATATTGTATTCAAAGACATTTGAGAAAGTGAGTGGAAAAGGTGCGAAGAGCTTAAACACACAGTAGCAAAACGTTTTTTTAACAGTGCGGATACAAATTCTGAGGCAAGATAAGTCAGCAGTCTTTGACAGCAAAGCAAAGACAGCAGTCTCTATGCAGTCTCAAGATTTTATGTCTCCTTAACAACATTTAACATCTTGAAACAGTATTTAAAGCGATGGCCAATGCCCATCACTTTAAGGTTATCAAAGACTTGGATGCAAAAAATATCCAGGATTTACACAGAGGAGAAGTTTTTGTCTCTGAGGGGTGTTGATTCATGTAGCACCATTGCTTAAAAAAAAATAGTGCTGTTGCTAGTGATGTTGTTATTACATACAGTACTTCACGGCTGATTATGTATCACGTCAGGTTGCTATTAAATAAGTTGTCCACTCAGACTGTACAACTCACATTGCAGAATCAAGGAAAGCATTTTGACTTACACAGAAAATACTGAATCACAGTTCCACAGTTCAGATACAGCTGTCGTCCACGTTATTTCTTTGGCCTTTGTACTCAATTTACAGTTATTTTTTATTTTTTACAGATTAAAGAAAACAGAAATTGATGTTATTCTCTCTTGCAAACTACGTAAAAATGAGATCCTTTGTGAATGCATTTATCATCTAGTAGGAGGTCAGTAACTAGGTGTATATCCCAGGGGCGTTGATACTGGGTCCAGTAAACATTCATTAATGATCTGGATGATGGAGCAGTGTACCCCCAAAAAGTTCAGAAATAACACAAAACTGGTAGGAATGGCTAGCACAGCAGTGACTAGTACTACCATCCAGGGGAACCTTGACAGGCTGGAAAAATGGGCTGACAGGAATCTCACACACTTAAATGAGAAGTGCAAAGTCCTTACATGTGGGGAGGAACAATGCCAGGCACTGAGATATGCGGGATGCCAATCAGCTGGAAAACAAGTTGGAAGAAAAGGAACCAGATATCCTGGTGGATGCTAAATTGAACATGAGTTGACAACACGCCCTTGCTGAAAAGAGGGCTGCAAGGGTACCCTTGACGGCACTAGGCAAAGTACTGCCAGCAGCTCAAGGGTTGTGATCCTTCCCCTCTACTCAGCCCTGATGAAACTACATCTGGAGTACTGTGGTCCAATTGAGGGCTCCCTAATACAAGATAGATCATACTGGAGGTACAAAAAAAGGGGCAGAAAGATGACTGATGAACATCTTCTATGAGGCAAGGCAAAGATAACTGGAACTATCCAGCTTGGAAAAGAGAAAGCTGAGGGAGGAATCTTAACAATTCCTACAAATATCTGGAAGGAGGGTGCAAAGAAGACAGAACGAGGCTCTTCTCAGTGGTGCCTGGAAAAGACAGTGGGCACAAACTTAAACATAGGATGTTCCTCCTAAGCATCAAGAAACACTTTACCGTGAGGAAGACCAAGCTTTGGCACAGGTAGCCCAGAACGGTTGTAGAGATCTCCAAAAGGTATCTGGATGTGGTCCCATAAAAGTGGTTCTAGGGTTGAAGAAGGGGGCAGAGCAGACAACCTCCAGATGTCCTTTGCAACCTCAATCATTCTGTGATGCAGTTTAAGAATTTTTTCCCAACACAGCATGTAATAAGAGAATAAATTTCTCTTACATATATATGAAAACATTAGCAACACTGTAACCCCTGATTAAAAATATTCAGTAATTGAGAAACTGAAGAGAGACTGCCATTCACTTTATGATCTGTACCTGAAGAAGGAGCTTAACCGTTTGTTTTTAAATATTCTTCTCAGAGGTTATGGCTAATCAAGCATTACTTTTAAAGTGGTATTAAAATACGAAAATGTGATAGAAACAATCCATTGTAAAGTGCCGTCCTTTCAGTTTCAAAAGATGGTATTAGCCGAATTTACATTTGTCACGGTATTATCTAAGGGTCTGCGTCCGTGACAAGGGGGACAGGCCTGAAAGAAAAAAAATGAGAAAAGAGGAAGGAAAAAAAAAATTGCCGGCGAGTAGGGACCGGCTCCCCGGGGGGTCCGGCGGCTAAAGCGGCAGAGAAGCCGCGGAGCCGCAACCTGGGAAAACAAAGGGAAGAGGGGGACTCGTAGACGGATCTAACACAAAAAACAGCGGCACCAATCTGAGGAGGAACAACTAATTTTACTAAATATATCAAAATGAGGCTAGTAGAATTATAATAGAGGGTTTACAGGCTGAAAATCTTACACGGCAAACTGCAGGAGGACCACATGCTTTCTCTGCCGGGCAGGAAGGAACAGACCCCGCGTCTCCCACGCGGCTTCACCCCCTTCCCTCCAACGCAAAGACCCCTGGGAGTGCACCTCCTCCCCTCCCCCTCAGAGGGCCACACCAAAAAAGGTAGTTTGCAGTAACCAGGGAATTAACTCTTTAACTGCCCGTACCTTACATGATGTAATGATGTGGAATACTGACAACAAAAAATTACAAAACCATAACAACATTCTTATTTCTTGCTGTAACATTTTTTCGTTGAACAATCCTGAAATCCAATTCAAGTATTACAGTAAATGTCTAGGATTTCTTCAGAAAGTGTCGTGGGTGAAGGGAATCCTAAACGTAAATAGCAAAACATTTACTTCACAAACCTGAACATCCACTACCACTTAAAACCTAACATTTGCATTTCATTTGACCTTCCACAAATGCAACATCAGTTGTTTTCTACTAAACCCCTAGTCTGAGGTGAAGAAAAAAAAAATAAAATTCCTCCTCTACAGAATTACACATTTGTGTTTTGAAATACATTTACTACATTTGCAAAAATCATCCTCCCTCATTAACTCCTTTGATGAGTACATTCATGTCTTTGCTCTGACCTCTATCCATCCTTCTGCCCATTCTAGCCTTTGTGATTCTAACTTTTCTAGTCCAACAGACTACAGACATTTTGATTTTTAACAGTAAAACAGCCCTCTTAGCCACTCAGTTCTGTTTCCAGAACTTTGGCCTCAGGATGAACTCTGAAAACAAGATCTTCACCTGAAAAAAGGCTTAATTAAGCAAGATAGATAAATCAGCTGAATATCTTACAAAAATCTTAGCGTTACCTGTTCACTATTAAAGGAAGGCACCAGAAAAGATGTACTGGCATAGTATGTAAGCGGTTTGCTGCAGAATTTCATTCTGAGAGAACAGATGTCAGAATTTTGACAAGCAAGAATGCCCATAAAATAAATGGCAAAGACAGGTTGATAGCAAAGGCTGTACAGGCAATGTGGATGAGAGCTCTGGTTCCTGATCCTCACTCTTTATTTTTACAGATTTACAAAATATTGTAAATTTACAACACATCCAGCTTGCACACACAGGTGGTACGTCCCTGCCTACCCCCCACTAATTACATGAATAGTGAAGTCCGAAGATTTTAGTTTAGAATTACCAAAAAGCAAGCTGCATGCAGTATTTTTCTCCATCAAAGTAAATATAAATACTGAATTTAAAAATATCAGTATTGTAACCTCTTCACTTTTCAAGACACAAGGGATCATAAAAACATACACCTTTTTTAGGTCCAGGGTAGAATTAGCATGGTAAGCATTTTTAGAAGAAGCATGAGTTACTCTCATATTAAATATTCTCCAGGGTGATGAAACAAAATATTTACAAAGAGAGGGAAACACAAACCATTTCTACAGATTAGAGGATAGAAGATGGGAAGTAAAATAATAATAATAACCACACTTCATTCAGTTCTGTCACTGCTGAAGTAAAATATTCCTAATTGAGGATATCCAAGTTAAGACCGAAAGAGAAACCGGTACATAATTCTACAGGAAACACTTCAAGGTTGCAGACATGATGGTGGAACAATGATCACTTCTCAGTTTTTATAGAAGAGAAATTCTCTAACACAGCACTTATTGTTTTTCAGTCAAGATTCACACACCAGTATACAAGACACACTCCAACATACAAAACAAAACCAGACCTAGGCATGTTGCTAACATCATGATGCCCTACAGTACCCTTCTTTTTTTTTTTTTTTTTTTTTTGACGGATATGTATTTCGACATGATACAAGAATCCTCACACAAAGTATGACTTATCTGAGGTCTGTGCCATGTACAAAAACTTTATATAATAACAATACAATTAAAATACAAAATATATACAGCACATCAAATTAGTTAGTTGTAGTATTTGAGGTTTCTGGAGACTGAAGAAATTCATAGGGATCATGAACTATGTCTTGCTGTTCTCCAACGCTCAGATGAGAAGGGCTTCCTGAAGAAAACGGGAAAAAAAAATAACAAAACCTTCAGAAGTACAGAAAAAGTATGTGTGTGTGCATACAGAGACATTTAAATGAAATTTAAATTGGGGGATTCTGAAAAAGAAAGCACAAGATTTTTAGGAATTTACATCCTTTTTGAAAAAGCAGTTATTAGAGTTGAAGAATTACACAAGATGTAACTTAAGAATGTATAAGATGTTGTTTGGATAATATTAAAAGTGACACCAAATTGCCTTGCTGCCCCACTATCCCATCACTAAATTACATAATTGAAAGTAGAAGGTTTAGCAGAATTCTACCTGTGACTTGCTATATGTAAGTACATTGAAATTATATATTTATATATTTTATTTTTTTTTATGTAGTATCAAAATACATAGTGTATTCCTTAGTATTTCCCAAGAGCATAAAATGCAAGAGCCAGTCAGTATCAATTTACTTCATGTATGGGGTTTATACAGCAAGATTTTGTTAGCAGAGGGTGCTGCACTGGTAGCCTCCTTGGGAAGAGACCAGGAGCTGCCCCTGGATGGACACAGCTAGTTCCACCTAGCTCCACAACAGACAAGCTGCTTGCCGATGCCAAAGCTGAGCCAATGAGCAATGTCACCAGTATCCTTGTGGTGATATTTACGAAATGGTAAAAAAAAAAAAAATTGCCTTGCATAAGCTGCAGGAGTAAAGAGGGATTAAAATGCAAACAAAAACCACGCTGACATCTAAGTCAGCAAGGAAGGAGGGGGAGGTGATGTTCAAGGCACTGGAGCAGAGATTTCCCCTGCAACCAGAAAATCATGGTGAATCGGGCTGTCCCCTCCTGCAGGCCATGGAGGACACAACACTACAGCACGAGGACATGCCCTAAAGGAAGCCACAGGCTGTGAAGAGCCCACACAAGAGCAGCCCTCTGGTAGGAACTGTGGCCCCATGGAAAGGAGTCCAGCCTGGAACAGGTTTTCTGGCATGAACTTTGGCGCATGGAGGACTGCACCCCATGGAAAGAACCCATGCTGGAGCAGTTTATGAAAGATTGTATTCCATGAGAGGGACTCCATACTACAGTAGAGGAAGACAATATGGAAGGAGTGGCAGAAAAGAAGCATTATGGACTGGCTACAATCCCCATTCCTCATTCCTCTACACCACTCATTAGGGAGGAAGAAGAATTGAGTGAAACAACCTGGAAAAAAGAGGAGGAAGGGTTATTTCTCACTATTCTACCCTTTTATTAAAATTGTCAATAAATTAAATTAACCTCCCTAACTTAAAGTCTGTTTTGTCCATTATGGTAATTAGTGAATCATTTCTCCGTCCTTATCTTGACCCATGAATTTTTCTTCCACTGTATTTTCTCCCCATTTTGCTTAGGATAAGGAGTGAGAGAAGGGCTTAATGGGTACCTGGCAACCAGACAGAGTTAACCCACCACACTTCACAATTACTTCAATTGTGTTTAATCTAAATCTAAAATAAATAACTGTAACTAGTGTCTTCTTAGCTGCTTTCGCCATACATACTTCAAAATTAAAATTATCCTGCAGTTTGAACACTACTTTAACGGAGTAGCTTCTTCCAAAAGAGTTACGTAAATTAAAAGTTTTAATTTAAAGTTTAAAATTAGAGCAGAAATATTGTAACTCCTGTGGCACAGTTAACTTTACCAAGATGATGCTGATCTCTTTCAGAAGTATTGGAGAGAGAACTCAAATTAGATGATGGTCGGGATCCCACTCTTTCGGCTTGAGCCTCATGAAGGTCCTGTAGAAGCTTAGCTGTTTCATCCAGATGTAAATGGTTATCATCATGATCAAGCTCCTTCTTCACTTTCCCTAAAGGCCACAAGTTAACAACAAAATCCGTGATCAGCACATGTAGATTGACTCATGAATTACTAAGTCACTTCAAATAAATTCTAAAATAAATTAACGCAACCATTCTGCATTAGACAAAAGACCTGAATCTTGCACTTTCCTTCGCACTTCTAAAAGGCATCAGATGCAGATCTGTTCTCAGTTTCAAGAAACACATGTTGAAATGCACTTGGAGGTATTAGAGGACAAAGGAGACATCCCTGGGAAATGGAATTGACTCCTAGGACTTAAATAGCTACAAGAGCTTGATTTGTCTTTGTGATCTGTTGATCTCTAGACAAGAAATAATAGATCTAATTTGCAGCAAAGGTAATGACGCCAGCAGAAGGATTACTTAAATATATAACCTAAAATACAGTTAAAATAGAACGTGTCATTCAGGAAGGTGAAGAAATCCCCACTGCAGAAGGTTTGAAGAACAGTCTCCATGCATATTATGTCTTCATGTGAAGACATAAATAAAGCTCCTTCCCTTCTCTTTGGGCTGTCTTCATTATGGACCTTGCCTAACTTTCTAAGAATTATGGGAAATAGAATATGCCATAATCTCTCTCCAGAAACTAAAAGTCTATTTATAGAAAAACAACAGCAGCTTTCAGCAAAGCAAGGAATTAATAGCAAGACTGACACTGCTAAACATCATCAATAAAACAGGTATTTATTCATCTTTTTACTGAACTACAGTAATAATCAGAGCTTAAAATTGCTTTTCCAAAACTACTGCATATATGGGATAAACCTGTAGCTTTTTTTTTTAATCTTTGAATCACCTTCCTTATGTTTTACAATAGGTAGCATGACATCTTCCACATACTTACAGTTCAGGATGCTTTTACAGTAAGTATTACTTTTTATTACATTCTGGAAGACATTCGATCAGCTCAGCAGCCAGCAGAAATGTGAATGTTATTTGCTGTAGTATTTAAAAAAGGATGCCTATTCCATCTGTTTACTTGATACAACATCTCAATATGTTACACAGTCACCTTATTTGAAGGTGAAATCTTTCCATTACCTGAAGTTTCTTCTGGTTTTTTTTTGTTTGTTTTGGGACATTCAAGTAGTGGTATTGTTGAGTTTCGTAGTTTTTATTACTTAGTTCCCAAGTTACTTCAAAAGATATCATCCAAAGCAGTAACTTTTCTTAGCCAAAGCTCCACAGTGCTTCCTAATACTTAGGTTAATATGAACAAATAAAACACAAGCAAAGCTATCAAAATTATAAGGTACAAATACTTTTGTTTCTTCAGTAGTACAGGAAAAGTTACCTTCTCTAGAAAATGGATGTCCCAAAGATAAAATAAACTAAGGTAAAAATGGTACAACTAAACCATAACAGACAGTTTAAATATTTAATTACTTACCTAATGAACTTAACATTGAAATATCAAGAGATACATCTGAATATGATTTCATAGACAGAAAGTCCAATTCAGAAGCATTACTGTCTCCAGCAGATTCTCCAACCTAAATAAAAATTCAAGAAACAAACATTAACAACAGTGGCAAAGTGCAACAAGAGTATCAAGTAAATGCATGAATCCATACTCTCAAGACGTGCACTACCAATGATTAAGACTGGAACTTCCGTAACTGTACTGGTCAAACTTTAGCTTACAGGCAGCTTAAACACAGTTCCATGACAGGCTCTGCCATATGAATGGCCAAAGGTCCATCAAGGGACATGCACAGTAGTGTAAATATCTTTCATCTCAACATCTGGGACTCTTAAAACCAATATTATTAAATCCTCAGGGACAGAATTTCTTGCCAAATTCATCCCTGTTGCATGAAGGAACCCTGGGAAAAGCATTATCAGCTACCCCCTCACAAACCACTTCCAGAATCCCTCTTCCTTCAATGTAACACTAGATGTACTGAAAATTTTATGTAACTAATACAATCTGCGAAGTGTGCCTTATTCTAAACAGTATCAGCTGCTCTACACTTTTAGATAATGAAATGCAGCCCGTAATTAATTTCAACTGCAATACTTCCATACAGTGGCAAAAAGACTTAAGTAAAAAACTCATTAAGCCTCAAAATATGTTTTATCAGAATTCTTCAATGCTGCCTGTTCTAGCACGAGAAATATGCGACCTGGTATTTTTTTTTCTACGTTTCTAGAAATTAACTTAACAGTTTGATGAAATAACCTAACTTGGTCATCTCCTAGAGAAATATAAACCCTTCATAGACTAGTTTCTTCTCAGCATAGCCTGTATAATTTTTATGTGAATTGTCATGGCATACAGTGCACATCTTCTGTTATCACATAATTTGAGATAAAACTAGTACCACTTAAAGAAAGATTCACCAATCAGTAACTGTAAAAGCCTGAGATAAACATTATTTTCTCCTACATTCCAAAAGACATTTGCAATGGACCAGACAAAAGCTGATACTGCTTTTCTCCACTTTTACAGCAAGATGAACCTGAAGTACTCATCACCAGCAGACCAACTATCAGTTTCCTAAGTGATCTTTCTGCTTCTGAGATTTAGTCCATATGTACTGAATTAAACAACAGAATACAGAATAATAAGACTAACAGACACTAACTGTGTGACATAAACTGAGTGTTTAATAATCCTTTCTATGTAGTTTTAAGGAAATTTTTCTAGACACTGGATTTTTAATGCTCTATTTCAGAGGATGCACATCCTTGCACTGAAGCAAATTGAATGTACTCAATACTCCCATTTTCTACAAACCATTTTACCATAATCTGTTTGGAAGAATCAGGACAGGTGTTACGCAGCTTGTGCTCTTCTTTTATGAGAACTGGCAGAACCTAAAAAACATCGTATTTCAGATCTTAGCATTTCACAGCTTATACTTAGGCTTTCCAAGAATACTTTTAGTATGCGTAATTGACTGCTTTACCATGATCAGATCCTAAGCCACCAAGGAACACTATTCTGCTTTGTGATGTTTGCACAGATCCTTTAAAGAAAATTAATAAATGAAGTCTAGCCTTTCTTTAATAGATGACCATACATATACTCAAAAACAACTGAGAACTAGCTAGGATTTTAACAGCTTTTTTTTTTTTCTTAATCACAATATAAAAAAGGTAGATAAATTGAATGTATATTATACAGAATAGATGCACGTGAATTAAAATTAGGAATTGGAATGTGGAAAGCTGAGAAAATATTATGTTCTTAACCGTAAAGACCAACACACTTTTTCCAGTTAAAAACCAGAGTATCAGCATAACTTACTTTAACTTCATCCAGTGGCTTTACTGGAATGTTTCGTCTCTGAAGAGAAAGAATAGTAACAATTACTTCTCGTCAACATATTAGAAAAGTCCCTCTTTCTTACAATTTCAAGCATATTCAAGCTTCTCACACAAAATGATGCTAGAGACAGTAAACTTTCAAATATCTGCAATGCAATTAAAATACAACTGTTACTATTTTGAAATATCTTAGTCATTACTTCACTACCTTTTGATTCCAGATCACTCAAGATTGTGCAGAGATATTCATTTTTATGTATACGAAGCAGCACAAAATACTGAATCGTAAAACACCAAAGCACACCACTACTGAAACACATTTAATTGTACAAAATCTGCATACATATGCATATCGCAACTGAACAGCATATCTAAGTATGAAGAGGCACTGATCATTTGAAAGAATAAATTCTCTGTTAAGAAATTCTCATTTGAAACAATATTCATATAACTAGGTGCTAAAAAAGAAACGGTAAGGTATGCACTTTATTTTTAAGCTAAGTTATATACATTGTATAGCGTAATCTAATTTCCAGGACATCAGGAAGTCTGAATATCTTTCACCTCAACCATCCATGGCCCCTCCATGCTTTTCCTTCTTCTACAATCATTCAGAGCCCAAAAATTTTAACCAACAGGCAATAATTTTAAACTAAGCGCGATTTTAAGAGTGAAAATCACAAACAAAATTTTGTGATTTCTGGTGGTCTGTTTTGTTTAGCAATGCAAATGTTTCCACTACTACTGTACACATATCTGAGAAAATTTTTTCTCCAGTCTTAGTACGGATCTCTTAGGTGGAGTGCTTTAATTAACATTCTACAAGTTTGTCCTTCAGACACACTACGCAAATTTAAATGTTACCTTTCGTAGGCAATATGCATCAGTACAGCATTATTTTCTAACATTCTTTCAATACTTGAGGTATTAAACCTTCTCCCACGAGGTATGTATTTTGCATTTAAACTAATGAAAATAAATCCTTAAATCAAGCTTTGCAGCGTAACTCTGAAGCCGAAACTTATGTCATTACACTAAGTGACAGGCTGCCCACACAGCCTCATTTTGTTAGTTTCCCTCCTCTCTGTTGCACACCTCTACCTCTTCCTTTCTGCAATCACATGGTGAACCGCACTGGAGAATTGACTGAGCTGGGGAGAAATCAGAAGAAGATTATTTCTCTGCTGATTAATTTTGTTTCTAACTTGGTTCACAACGTGGTTGTATGAACAGCCAAGCCTGCACGTCTTAAACTGACACTACAAAACAATGCCTCTCAGCCAATATTAAAAAACCAGACAGGGCCATCTGTGTTTTCATGAACCTGTGACATTTCTGTGCATCAACAGACACACCTGCTTTAGCTGATAAACAGTTTTGGAATGATCTCCACTTGTGATCTGGTCCAGAAGATCATCTACTATTTTCTTGCTGTAATGTCCAGCATCCTTCACAAATTCTTGTAAGCTAGTAGAAATGAAGATAAGCATTACAGAAAATGTTTATGTTAATAAAAGGTATTTCAATTTATAATATTTTTTTTCCCACCTATGCTGTACTACATTTTCCTCATTCTTCTACTTTTCTATGCTTCTTTAGAGAACAAACTAAAGCTTTCAAAATGTTGTGGATTTTTAAACCCACTACCAATGATAGCTCAAGAGAAAATTTATCAGTAGTTTGGAAGAACAAGATTGACTGTTTATTTCCTTTTATTAAACAAAAAATAGCAACAATAACAAAAAAAGTTAAGAAAACAAAAAAGCTTGTGATTAATTCTTTCACTCTGAGAGCAACAATTCTATGAAAAGTGGTATTTTCCTTTTCAGGTAGCTATGACTGCTTTGAAACTCCTTGAAAAACACCACTGCTTTAAAACAAGTATTTACATTTATCGCTTGCACCCAAGCTTACTTATAGCCGTGGTTTAAAGCAAACTGCTACATCATTAGCAACCCACAAATTCCTGTAGTCAGAATACTTATTAACAAACAATCTTGCAATAAACTCATAACAGAAATGCAAATTAAAAAAACAACTAACAACCCCCCCCCCCAAAAAAAAAAAAAAACAAAACAAAAACAACCCAACAAAAAAAACCCAACAAGCTATATGCATATCATCTTTTTTTTTGGCATGGTATGTTTTTGTTTTTAAGCCAGGGCTGCTAAAAAAAAAAAAAAACGAAAAAAACAACGAAGTAGGATGAAAGCTAGCCAGCTTCATGTTTTATTATTTTGGTAAAGTTTTGAGATTTAAGGGAAAAAAAAGAAAAGCTTTTGGTGTCTCCTAGGTAACGTTTAGCTAATTTTAGTGAAAAATAACATAAAAGAGATGTTAGAACTCTTAATAAAAATTGCTGAAGCACTTACCTTAAGGCACACTGTATCCCAGTTTCATCGCCATATGCCGAGTACAGGAGTTCCATCTCTTCTGATTTCAAATCATGGAAAATAGAGTTGTTTTGCATGGAGAGGGCTGTACCAGCACTTGTAAGAAAGGTTACTAGACAGGTAGAAAAGACAGACAGCAAGTAATTAACACAAGTGTAAGTGATGGTCGAAAAGAAAATAAGGTTACTTTTTTTTTTTTTTTTTTTTTTTAATGAAGCAGTATTTACTTCCCCAACAGAAATCAAGAGCAGTATCTCAAGGACACTTCTGGACACCAGAATCAGTCACAGTTTTAACAATTTCACCTATACAACTAGAAAATAAATAATTAATTTAATATCCTCTGCCCACCCTTCCTGTTTTCCCAACTCTTGTATTCCTGTGCTTATGGAGACCAGGTAGAGAATGAAAATAAAAGCTTTTCTTCAACAGCCTAAGTCCAGATTTAGTCAGAAAATTTAAAAACACTTGTACAGTTTATGTGATATTACAGTGCTAAAACAGGGGGTTAGAAACTATTAAAGATGTCAGTACTAGAAGAAAAGTGAACATTCTAACTAGAAAGGCACTCCAGTTTGTGAAATTCTTGTCATAACATAAACAAAGCAAATGACCAAAAGGGTTTTTCTCAAATCTAAGCACTGCTGGTCTGGAAAAAAAAAAAAAAAACAAAAAAACAAAAAAACACACACACACAAAAACCCCACAAAAAACACGTTCTCCACTGAAAATGGGCTACCTTTATTAAAAAGCTTCTACTGCGGCAAAACATGAATCAATAAACTTCTCATTATGTTATGTTTATTTAGACAAATAAGTTGATTTAATTAAAACTGCATTCTGCTATAAATGGAATAATAATACATTATACAAATAACTAAGTGAACTTTTATTCTGAGACAGGTGTAATCTGAAATTATTTTGTATCTGGAAATCGCTCAATGGCTTATCATAAATTAAAAATATTATTTGGCATTTACCTTTGTTTCTTCGTTCATCTTTAAAGCCCAGTGTAGTGAAGCCAGGTAAAAACTTGCTTGACAGTGAACTCAGATCTACTGGATGAGTCTCTTCCTCTAATAAATTGATTAAAAATGAGATAATTATTTTTTAAAAACTCATGTTTAGAGTTTACTTATGGAGATGTTTAGATTTCGCGCTTTTAAAAAGTTATAGTCACTACAAAAGCTGAAAGTATTTTAAGCTGTATACTTTTATTAAGGATAGGTTGATAAATTTAGGTTCTCTATTTAAATTTCCAATACACAGTGTAAATATGTTTCCACCTGTAAGTAATAAGTTATTTTACTTTTAATGCATTTAGTATCACCTGAGATTCTTTTACTAATTGAAAAGTAACTTCTTGCACTGACTAAGCCGTAGCTTGTGCGTAGAAACCCAAACCATATAAAGAACCTTAAGACAGCACTGTGGCTACAGAAATATTTCTTCCTTCTGAAGTTCTGAGAATCACTTAAAATGGTTCAAATTGTTTGGAATGTTTTTATACTCAAACAAAATGGAAAAATGTAAAAAACAAGTCTGTATTTAGGACATTTTCAGTCACATTAAATCTCTTGGACTATATTACAAATCCAGCAGCAATTATGCTCAATTACTGAAAAACAAAAAAGCAAATTTATCACTACAACCTTAGTATGGAACAAAAACTCCAATTCTACAACACAATTTCAGATTGTAGTACTAGCTGTAGATCTACTATAATTACTATTAACTATACAAACACTGAAGAAACTCTGGAGCAGAGAAACATTAGGAAGCAGTACAATTATTGACCATTCATACTGAAGGTTTGTTCTGCTCCCATTACCACCACTGTCTAAATTTTCAGTGGCACAACTGCAGAAGTATTAATCACATTTATTTAATTTGTTCAAAAATAGCTAAGTGCATGATGGCAGCCACAACGCTCAATTTCATTCCAGAACAATTTACTCCAAGATGAAAAAGAATCTAGACAGTCAGAGGATACACAGGCTTGCATCTCCCAAGAGAAATAATAATTAAAAAAAACCACAACAAAAACATGGCTAGCCAAAAGGGCTCACACATTCATCAATGCAGTAATAGCTGTGCTGTGAATAAACTCCAGTCCCAAAATGAGCAGAGAAGGAAGTACTAAAGCAACAGGACATACAGCAGCACAAAGACTATGCCATTCTATTAATTACAAACTTTCCAGACTTAAGTATTTTGAGTTCAGAACTGAAGAGTGGAAAGCATAAGATAACATAAATAATTTGTGGTAGTAACACAGACACACACACACACACACACAAAACAACACAGAAAAGATTAAGGGACTAAAGAAAAACAGTTAAGCAAAACTTAAACAGATATATTTCCTGTTTTAAATTATTGGTTAAATATCAGCACATCCTGAATCGTCTTTGATCTTTTTTGAATCCATGTATTGCCCATTTATGTAACATTACAACAGTTTTACTCACTTTTTGTCTAACAAGAATAGACCAAAAGCCTCTCTCCCAAGTTCTCTGCTAAGTTGTAGCGATATACAAGTACTTACAAGCAGGTATTATTTTACCTCACTGTTACTATCAATAAAAAAGAGCAACTGAAGACTGAAAACTCGAGAGAGAAACATCTCTAGAACCTCCAAAATAAGCTACTGGGGAAAAGCAACCGTTGTAGGAATACAAATTAACTAAAAAACCAAAACAACTCATCTGTCCTACACAGGATCTGCACATACACTTAAGACTCGAATACAATATTCGATATTAGAAAAGTTTGCTTGAAAGATTTACCTTCTGCTTCTGGATCAGATGAATTTACTACACTGAATAATAAAGTACCATCTCCATTTTTTTTCAGATAACCAATCTGTAAATACAATCACAAAGACATACAAGAAATCATTCAAAAAGTCTAAACTCAAAGGAGATGCCTGCTTACCAGAAAATTTTTAAAATTTTTTTAGCTCTATTCAGATCCTGAACACCTGTATTAATTTCCTTTTTAATACACAGAATTTTTAGAAATAACTATTTATCACCTAGCAAATGCACTGCTCATTCATACGTCTCACCCACAACTTTCTGTATTTAGAAGTACTACTGTGCACATACTTATCAAATTCTTAATGAACAAGTGCTGTGCCAGACCTATTGGAGCACATATATGTGATAACACAATTAAGTGTTTAGTACTTAACTGGGGTGCAGTGGGCTGTCAAGCTGATTAACAGCCCAGACACGAGGAACAGTATACCTAAACTCTTCCTTGAATACCACTGAGTAGCTCTCTTCACAAGTGACTGCATCATGAAAGGCTTTTTCCGTATAGCTAGCAAGTAGCAGATCAGTGTTGCTGTAAATGGTTTGTAAAAAGCCGGTCTTACTTTATAGGTTTCCAAATGACATTCACTCTTAGCAAGTCTTCTTTGTAGCTTCAGAAATACACTGAAGAAGATAAACCTTCTCCTACTGTGAGGCTTTTCTTCCTAATCTAGCTGACCTAGAAGTGACCATAGTCAAGTGCCATAGTTCCAAGAAATAGACACTTAAGTATGAAAACAACAGCATTACCACTTCAGTGCAGATGTTTCTTCTGCAACAGAAGTTAAGATTAGGTGAAAAATGTAGGATGCTGTAATATCCTGAATCTTTTTTAAATTGAAGTAGTCACTATCACTATTATGTGACATAATGAGATACAAGGCCAATGTGTAATGGTGGTAATAGACTCCACGGGATACAAGGGAAACAGAGTAACATGTTTATCACAACACAGACCAGCAGGGAATGTCTGCAGCGTTCATTCCAAACTCTAGCACGAGATAACAAAGGAAACCATTAGTATTACATATCTAGGAAAACCACAGCCCACATACAGATCATGCTGAGAAAAACATATTGAGAACCATAGAGCTTTTCCAATTAGCACTCAGAACAGCACAAAAATCAAATGCCTGAAACAGTATCAGCATCATGTTCAAGGTGATTAAACTTGTGGTCAGCACTGTCCAAAATTCAAATGCAGGCAACCCACTGCTGTCTTCTCCTACTTGCTGAAGGCTGTTGTATTTCGTACTCGCACAAGAATATGCTGTAACTGACAGCTACTACTGGTAGGTACAAAAATAAAAGAGGTTCTGGACTTCTCGCTGAAAACATTAAGTTCACACTTAAGAATTTCCTAATTCTTTTAGAAAGAGGGAACCCTAATAACCATTTAATCTACGCCAAAGTTTGCTCTTTCTGTGGTTCCAACAACAGTTATAGAATCGCTTGAGTTGGAAGGAATCCTCAAAGGCCATCTAGTCCAACACCCCTGCAACAAACTGGGACACCTGCAGCTAGATCAGGCTGCTCAGAGCCTGGTCCAGCCTGACCTTGAATGTCTCCATGAATCATAGAATTGCTCACGTTGGAAAAGACCTTCAGGATCAAGTCCAACCGCAACCTAACCACACTACTCTAACTCCAACAACCCACCACTAAATCATGTCCCTGAGCACCACATCCAAACAGTTTTTAAAAACATTCAGGGATGGAGACTCAGCCACCTCCCTGGGGAGCCTGAGTAGGGCATCCACATCTCTGGGCAACTTGTTCCAGTGCCTCTTCACCCCTGTTGTAAAAAAACAAACAAACAAACAAAAAACCACCACACACCAACTTCCTCCTTATATCCAATCTAAATCTCCCCTTTTTTAGTTTGAAACCATTTTCCCTTGTCCTATAAGAGAGAGTCATGTTATTTTAACCATTTTCAATGCTAAGAGTTGCAACTAAGGAAGCCAGATCAAAGACTGAAGATGATCCAATGTTTTCTGCAAGTGATTTTTTAAAGATGTTTAAAACATGGTACAACTTGAGATCCATTTAAGTTAGACACAACATGAAATCATGAAATTTGTCATGAAGTAGACCTTGCTGTTGGGTAGATATCGATTGATCCTATCCCGAGCTTCATCTGCTGCATGTTCCACTAGTGCCAGGACATGTTCTTCAGCAGTGCTGTCTGTCAGGCTGCATGCATTTCCTTCAGGTTCAAATATGCAACTGAAGAAAGAAAAGAGTAGTAGTAGTAGAAACTAAAAGATAAAACACAAGGCTAAATTCTCAGCTTGCTAAACAGATTAGTCCCACTCCTCTCCCAGTGTCTGTCCACTTCAGCATTTCAGTGGAAATACTATTACACTATGAAACTGAAGTTTTGTAGCAGAAGGTGAGAATCAGTCAACTCTTGAACTTCAAAATTTAGTTGTTTCTGTACTTCAGTGAAAATGAAGGGAGTACTTCAAAGCAAAAATTGGGAATAGATTTTTTACATCACCACAAGGTGAATGCTACATGTCTTCCACATGTATGAATATGCCCTTATTCCAAATAAAAAGATACCGAGAAAAAATTAGGTGATGAGGAAATTGAGAGTCTGTATTTCTGGGGGGGGGGGGAAAACAGTCAGTCAAGAAAAACCCCAACACTTTTGTGAGAGTCATCATTAAATATAAAATAGATCAAAATCTACCAGAGTAATTTATATACACTGTGGTTAGATTAGACACCAGGGGCCAGCCATTTTAGGTAGAGCGTAGAGCACCTCCTCATACCAGACCGATTTCCCCCTCCTGAGGTACCTTTTCGATTTGCTTAGCTAATAATTTTCCTCTGTATAGAGATTCAGATTCAATATGCAAAAAAGCTTTGCTATTAAAGACAATAAAAAGACAATACATTTTTCTCATGATCCTGTGATAGGTTTTTTATTTCGTTTGGAACTGTTCATTCCTGTTCTTCAGAAAATGTTGCAAAGAGCAGCAAAATCCTCTACAACTGAGGCTTTCTCTACTGTACAAATAACGGACAAGAATTTTGAGTGAATGTTTCAAGGAAGACTTACATGCTAAGATGATCAAGCCAACTTTTAAACTACAACACAGAGGTCCGAACTGCTTTAACACTTTCTGAAATTATGGCCTTCAGCTGTCTGTTTGTAACCAGAAGTTAAAGCAATCTACCTAAAGATCTTATCGTACATCAAAAGACTATCACATGGATGCCAGAATACAACTGGTTTGAAAGTCAAGTTAATCAGAAAAGAAATAGTTCTGAGCATTAAAATCACATGAACATTTAAGAGAACAGGAAAGTAAATTTACAGCACAATTGATCCCAAGGAAACTGGATAGCAGGATAGTTAAAAATAGCTGACTTAATTCTACTTGACTGCACATTATGGTTGATTTTGAAGACAAAGCAGTACTGTGTTCTCTGGTACTCTCAATTTCTTGCTCTGTTAGCTCTCTTTGAAACTTGTTTACTTTGAATACAAGTACACAAAAGTGGCAAAATACAAACAGACCTCTGTAATGTAGTTTACTTAAGAATTAATCAGAAAATGAATACATACCATACAAACAAGATCAGAGACTAATCAAAAAGAATTTGCATGAAGTCCCAATTACAGAAAGGTACTTAATTCCTACACACTACCTATTAAACAAATGATTATTTGATAATTGACTGTTATACAGCAGCAGGTGTCTTTCTGTATGGTGGTCTCAGAATAGCTCCACCCCAAAAAATTACTCAATTTAAAATTATTTTTGAAGATAATCGTTGCTGTCTCCTACTGCTACAAAACAACAATAAATACCTGTTCTTCCTTCAGATACAGAAACAGGATTATTAATTTTTTTTTTTACTAGACATGTGGCTGTTTAGAACTCTAAAACTTGTTTTTAACAAAAATGAAACAAAATGAGAGAGCATGAACTTGAGATAAGATTGCTGCTCCTCCTCCCCTCCCCCTGCAACTTTGGATATGTAAGTAAGGATCCTGCAGACATATTTACATATTCAAATTATTTGAGATATAATTAGCAATGCTTTGTGACAGTTTTTTTTTGTAAAATTTGTCAATTCCAGACACCAAAGCAACAGAACACAGTGAGTTTCCTTCAAATTTGGCACTTATCACAAGTTTAAGGTAAAAAAAAAAAAAATCAAAGTTACATCAAAATGTTAAAGATTTGTGGCTACATTAAAATGAAAGAACATCTCTAACCACCACAAGAAGGAACTACTCATTATTTTAAGCAAATAAGAAGGATAAAACGTTTATACATATGCGTTAACTACAAATTATCATTTAAAAGAACATGCAATCATTCCACTAGGAAAGAGGCTACAGGAAGTCTTCTCCATTATTTGCTTCTGACTAATATTACAAAAACTGCAACAGACTAGAAAGCACACCAATGAAAACCTTTACCTAATAACTTCTTTATTTTGCTTTTTGGATTTCTTGGTAGCCTCTACTTGTACAGGCATAACTTCAGGGACAGGTTCCTCAACCACTGTGTCTTCATCACCCAAAAGAGCTGCCTGCTGAGAAAAATCCATGTCCTGCATAAACGACATGCTGCGCTTCAAAGCTAACAGCCGTTCCTAGAATCAGAAAGGACAGAGCGGCAGGGACTTAACCTTTCCCTCATAGCCAAGATGCTATGATAATGGGATGGGATGGGAATGGCCATGGCCTTATTTTGTTCTTTATGCCTCATTTTCAATGGTGATGCAACATGATTTATCATGGTAGCATGGCACCAGAATTTCTGGAGCCCAACTATCAAGAGAGAGAAACAAACAAACAAACAACGCATATGCAAAGACAGCTATCTATTTCACACGAGACTTACCACAACAGAACTGCAACACAAGCACATGCACACACAAAGGAGCTCACAAAAACAACTCAAATTTTACAGATCAAGAACTGTATTTGAGTAAAAATTTAGGTTTGCATACATGCATCTACGAAATCTCTGAAACCTCTCCTACACCCACCACATTTGAAAACGCGACTTTTTTTGTTTATGCAAAAATAAAACTTAAATGAGATACGCGCATTCAAAGTTTAAGCTAGAAGCAACATTTTATAGTTGGATTTTCCGCACTTAAATCCTAGTTGCTTCCACTGAAGCCAGCAGAATAAGCTCCCACAGACTTCAGTGGTGCAGATGAGGTTGAAAAATAAAGGTGCGTTTATAACATGAATGCTATCAAGCCCCTGAATAGAGTAGTATGAATAGGCACTACTCGTATGTTATATGTAATGGCAGACAGATGAAATTATGTTTAACATTGTTATTAATTACACCCCTTTTAATTATGATCAAAAAAAGAATCCCCAAAACAAAGTGTTTCTGCTTTGTTTTTAAAAGGTCTCTTACTTTGCTCATCATCTTAAAGCCTGTGTGGAGTATCTTCTTGGCTAGCTTGTAGTAAACAGTATCTGGTCTGTTGTATGTCATTGCATTATCACACATGAGTTTAAAATCTGCCTGTAAAATACAAAAAAAAAAAACCTGTTAAAATTCCAAACTCCTTCGCTGCACGACTTGCAGATACCATTCTACCAAGACAGCTCTATGAATTGTTTTTCTTAGCTTATAAGCAAGTTTAACTTAAGTGCCAAATGTAATGTTTCCTCCTTTTTCATACATACCAAAAAAAGAAATGTAAAAATTAGTAACAGTACTGAGGGACCAAGAAACGATTTTAGTGTCTTCCTTCCTTTTAAATCAGAAGAGGTTTGAGAAATACAACATCAAAAAGATAAAGTATCTTATATATAATTTTATTTGCAGTAATTCGTAGTAATCTTCAATCACTTGAACAGCAGCAACAACAGCCTTCAAAACTTAAGTAACAACCTTACAAATGATCACTGCATGCAATAGGAGAACAAAACAGCTACTTTGTCTTCTCCTTTGAATGGGTACCTATCATATCCAATACCAAGCAATTTTTAACTGATGTAACTTGCTAAAATAAGCTTTAACACATTCCACTGTAAGCTGAACCAAAAAGAATTTACTGCAGATTCTGAGAGGTTTTTTGTTGTTCCCCACCCCAGGAAGACTTTATTGTGGCCAAATATTATTGGTCCACTAAGTACAGAATATAAAGCATTATTAGAAGCTCTATGAAACGATGAGCTAGAAAGACATTATTACATTCTTCTGAAAATTTAAAAAGTTGACAAATCAATAACCAAGGATCACGCAGTAGCACTTCACAAATCGGATACTAACAAATTAAACTAGTGCACAGTTTAAGGATGTATTTTTCTCTTTGTAACTTTTCAATATTGAAATAATGACTGTTCAAGAAATTAAGCTTTAGTTACTCTGTAGACACAAACACAAACACAGTCTGTGCAGGAGTCTAGCGTATTTGATGATGATTTCATTCTGTGGTAAAGATCCAATAGAATGGTATGCTTTTTGGAGCTAACCCACCATGTTCACAGAACAGATTTTCTGAGACAATGATTTCTGAAGGTTGCTATTACAACTTGACATGGAACACCTCCTGAAGACCTCCTCTAACACCCAATAATAGCAAATAAAAAATTTTGCCCTACTGCATTCCTGATCAGATTATGGGGAAAAAAAAGAAGTTTTTATTTCTTGTTTCCCTGCAGTGATGCCAGAGTAGTGCTCTCCTGGTGATTTACTAGTCACCAATTCCATACTAGTTAAGTAGATAAACAGCTATATATGTTAGTCTGTGACTTCCTGCAACATGTGGGCTACCTGCCTTTGCTTACGAAGACCATGACAAAAACAGGAATTGGGAAGGTGGCATGAAGGAGCAAACTATTAGCCAAGAAGCACATAAAGAAGACCAGTGGAGCAATGCATCTAGTGATGGTCTTTGAAGTACTGCAGAAAATAACAAAGAAGAGTTTTTTACTTGTCCAACTTTGGTATTCCTGCAGCAATTTCTCCCCTGCTAAACGCAGCATATGGTTCATAGTGACTCCTCTCTTTGAGGCATGTATTGGCTTCTGACTAGCCTCAGCTGGCTGCAGTAGGTTTATCAGAAGTGAAAGACAATCATTGGAGCGCTCCTTTTTAGAGGTCAAAAACCTAAGAAAATTTCTGTAATATATAAGAAATACAAAAGCATGAGCATATACTCATGTCTAGAAAGGGAGTTCTACCTCTGTCACTGGACAAAGAGGTTGGACATTGGACAGTCATAAAGATAGATTTCTAGCAAACATTTCTTACACTTCAAAGAGTACCAGCAGAAAACAAATCCTTCAAAGAAAAAGAATCCATTAGTCTGAACAATGCAGTGGTTTTCATTTTTTTTAGGTTCTTCTCCTACCAGCATTGCTAATGTAACCATAACTGTGTGTAAATACAGCCGGGGAGCTCCCATTAAAACATGCTTTTTAAAATCACTGAGAAAGACAAGCCAACCGGATTTAAAAATACCAAATGGCATGGCTGATTGCAACGATAACATGTATCTTTCTTATTTCCTATAAAAGTCTTCATTTTAAAAAAACAAATACAACCCAGTTCACACATAACAGAACAGACTAACATTTGTCAAAGCACCTATAGGAAATCTAAGCTGCTCTTTGCTCACCTTGCTGGAATTTCCTATGGAAGAAAAAAAAAAAAAAAAGTACCCTGAAAAACAAGCCCATGCCCTCTGCTAAGACTCTAGTTACATCATTTCCACAGCTGAAAACAATGAACATTAAAGGCCACTCGTTGAACTTCATGAGTAGGTTAAATAAAATTCCTTCCAGGAGCTGACAACACCATGAAAACAAAAAATCCAAACAAAACACAGTTTACTGCTTACTGCACTGCCTGTAGAATGATGATGCATTCAACAAGGTATTACTGCAGTGCCAATAGCCAGAGTAGCTAAGGCAAGTTGCCAATAACCTTGCCAACTAAGTTTCTCCTAAAACACCCTTTGAAATTGAAGTTCTATGGAAAACAGGGTAATTCAAGATGAAAAATACACAGCTGTTATTGTAATACACAAAAAAATGTTTCATTATCTCCAATTTTCATGCAGATATATTTAAATGGCCATTTAATCAATCTAACCAAGCCTAGATAGAAAAAATAAATCTAAGTTTCTTTAAATACCTTAAACCCTAAATATAAGTAAGAATATCATGTTAAGCAGCATGAATTCCATAGATCTTTAGAGCATGTTATTCATTTCCACAGTAATTCATAGTGAACTCTAGTAGAATAGGCAACTGGGAAATAAACATTCTAACATACAGAATACACAGTACTGAGCTCTGAATGAGCACATGTTAAAAGAATTAAGGTAAGAAAGACTTCTAAAGTCAAACCGAATCTGAGGTTTGTTACTGAAGTGTTCTGAAGTAACTAAATCTCTAACAATTCACCTTGAATTCAGTGACTGATTTGTATTCATTCGCTGCAATTTTTTCCTTCATAGTTCCAAAATCCATGGGGTGCTTTATTATCATGGAATATCCTGGAGCGATGGCATCCGTGACTGGAAAAGCAAAAAACCCATGAGGATCTTTCCTAAAAATAGAATTAAAAAATAAATAAGTAAATAACAATTAAAATTTAAATCAGTAAACAAGAAGATCATTGTTTCTATACTGCACTAACAGAATAAAACGAGCAATGCCCTATTTAAGAAGAAAAAAAATAGGGAACAAAAAAACACTTTCACAAAACAGTGAAATATTTGAAAAGTTCCCTGATACAGAACAGAATTTTGATTATGCATATGCAGACTTCTTTGAAAGAGATGAAACTAGCTCTTAATTTACTTAATTATTTCTCATATGCTATCTATATCTCCATTTAAACTCTAAATGCGTGTTTGGGCTTCACTAAGTAATAACCTCTTTAAATCTTCTTGTTCAGGAAGTCCTCTAGAAGTAACTGCAGTCTTATGCATTTTAGATTAAATGAATAGATTAAACTCCTTGTATTTATTAAAAAAAGGCAAAATTAAGGATGTTGGTAATTCTTTTAAAAAAATATGATCTACAGAGTTAACATAAGGAAAAAACAAACAAACAAAAAGCTTCTCTACATCATAATATTATCATGCAAGTGGGTATAAACTTGCTTTGGCATCTGACAGAGAATGCAAAATAAAATAGTCCAATCTTTATTAAAATTCACAACTGTTTTTTAATTCCCTAAATTCAGACATTAATAAAGTACTAATAACTAACAGCAATAGAGTCTACACCCAAAACATGCCTTGCTTACCCCTAGGCTACAATGGCATTGCAGGGTAATAATATTCATCAACTAACCTTTAAAAACAACGAGGTCTGATGTAGTTGAAAAGTTACCAAATACATTTTAAGCCAGTCTCTGCATGATTTTAAAACAGAAAGGATAAGAAGTTGTAAAGTAACACGTGCATGTTAGACACCATCAGCACAGATGTGGATAAGATACGCTTAATACCTTTGAAGCTGGCGAAGGAAGTGTTCTAGTAATCGCTGGATTGGTGTGCTCTCATTTTCAGCTGCAGTTTGAGATGGAAACATAGACACATTAAAGGAACAAATATATGGATATATCTATCTAAATATATCTATTTTAAGTATACAATAACTATTTCTTGTACTTAGTAAGTTTTAAACTCATTTTTTAAAAGCCAGTAGATATTAAGTTAGATGTAATTAGCCTGTGAGTTTTAATAAAATTTATTAGTAAAATAAAAGTAGGTGTCATCTATTTTTACAGAAAAGAAAAGTGAGATTTAGCTATTCAAACTGCAGTGTTGGGATACCCACATTCTGGTAATGTTTTCATCAGTGCAGTTTTAATGGTTCCTTTGCTATAATACCCATGGAATTAGTATGCCTGAAATACAGCCCTTTTTTTCCAGTCAAAAAGAACAGCGACACATAGATGCAGGCCCACTGGGAAGACACGTATGGATTAAGAATTCACTTAATGTACAGATTAAAAAGATTCAAGATCTCACAATGCTCACCTGGCTGAGTTCTGCATGCTCTGACAGGACGATCTGGAGGAGGTTCAACCTCCACTTTTTTCCCAGGATCAAAGTCATCAGTTTCTCCTTCAGTGTCACACTGCTCTTTTTCCCTTTTCCTCTTTTTCTCTTCCTAGTACAGCAAAAAGTTAGATTTTAGAGCATACTTGGAATGCACAGTCCTACGTACAGAAAAATAAGAGTGATTTTTCATTTGGAATACTCAAGGTACATCTGACCCATAATGTAGTTTAAACAACACTACAACTGCCACTGTCTCTTTTTCAATTTTTTCTCTTCTGATTAAACACAAAGGCAAAACATAAATAGCATTATATAAAAGTACTACTGTTCTCTTATTAATTGCTGTACTTCCACCAAAAGGTATGCTGAACTCATCTAAAACCAGATTTTAAAAAAAGTTGTTTTAGACATTGAAACTGTTATGTTTAATTAATGACATCATATTTCAGGGACCAAAGTTCATTCTAGATTTATTTGAAAAGCTCGAAATACCCTCTTCAAAGGATAGCAAAGCATATTTCTGACCCAGCTGAAACAAAAAACATTAGATTTAAGAACAGAAGTATTCATACCGATACACAAAACAAATGCATAGGAAAAATATCAGTTAAAAGGAACAAGCATTTACATTATTCAACAAGTCACAACGTCAATCACTCTTCTAAATGGCAGAAATGCACCAACCTGGACAAGGTCTTTTTCTACAGTTCTGAAGTGCTGCCCCCAAACAATGGTCTTCCTACTTAAATATTGATTAAAAAAAAATGGGGAGGGAGGGAGGAGGAGGAGAACAGAGGGGGTCCTGTACACTGTACCAGATATGATAAGTGAACATGTTTGAATGAGGGTATGTCTAAATTCTAAAAATCACAGCTTACTTTTCTCTTTCTTCTTTCCTCATCATCAAGGTGCTTTTCTTTCTCTTTCTCAGACTTCTTTTTCTTTTTTTTCTTCTTTTCTTTATGTCGCTCTCGCTCATGATCTGATCTGTCATCATAATAACTAGAATCGTGCCCTGATCCAGAAAGTTCAGTTACTTCACTTCCTCCAACTTTAAGAACCAGCTTTAAAGGTTTTTCCAAAGGCTTGTCTACGTAATCTAAATTGAAAAAAAAAAAAAAGTCAAAGATGCACATGAAAGTGATAGTATGCTACCATTAAAGCATATTAGTGACGTTACTTCTTGAAATACTATTTATAGGAATCTGATACAGTTTGAAATTGCATGTGATATGTTTGGAGATAAAAGCAACAGCTAAGAATAACAAATCCAAATTAAGAAGCAGCTGTTCCACGTGTTCCAACATGACTTCAAAGCCTCATAAAATACAATGAACCAACTCCCTAGCTTTCCATAAAAATATCACAGATGCAGATACAGTTCTTGCATCCTACCATAAACCAAAATGTCATTACCTATGAAACAAACAAGCAAACAGACCTACTTCTAATCTTAGAGCGGTCAAAACCTACCACTGTTGGAAAATCTACGTGTAAATAAAGCAAACCTAGTTCTCACAGTGAAAACTAATAGTCACAGTAATTATTTCACTGGAATTTTCTCCTGTCAGTTTGGGCTGTTTGCTGGAAGGCTTTCTTGTATCTGCTACACGACTAATCTTTCAACACATGTTCTCCCACAGCTCATCACCTCAAGCTGCATGAAAATCATACGTACATCTGAAGAATACTCTCCGCAGTATCAGAGCATAGCAAACACTTGTCAGAACACGATGAAAGCAAGTCTCGCGCGAACGGACAAGAATCCCTCAATAACAGCTGCACCAGCCACGAAAGAGCTTGGTTTGGAAACACCCGAGCGCTGGCTCTGCGTTCTCGGCACCTCTCCGGAGCCGCCTTCACGCTCAGGCTGCTCTCCACCTCGCTCCTCTCTCACTCATCGAGAGGAATCCCGCTCTCCCAGGAAACCCTCGATTCGGCCCTTTCTTTTGTCCCCACGGCCCGCCCTGTAAACGGGAGCCCAGGAAAGATCTCCCGCAGCCAGCACCTTCACCCACGTAAACGAGGGCTTCTCCCTTCCAGTGCGGCAATGCGACCCAGCTCGCCACAGGGAATGAAGACGGGCGCGCCGCCTGCTGCCTCCTCGCCAGTCCGCCCTCCGAGTCCTTACCGCTGTAGGCGGTGGTAGAAGCCGACCGCCACTCCGCCTTATCTGCTTTGTGCTTCTTGTGCTTCTTTCCCATCGCAAAGCCTAGCCCGACGGCTGTAACTTCCCCTCCCCGGCCGGAAACGCTCCTTCTCTAAGGAGGAAGATCCAGGTCAGAGGACGCGAGGCGGGGCTCTGCGGGGCAGCGCGCCGTTTTACAAAGCACCTGTCCGGGCATCGTGGCGCTCTGCGTACTCCAGAACTCTGTTCTTCTGGCTCTGCGCGGCAGAGGTCTGCGCGCGGAGGGGCGAAGAAGGTGCTCGGTCCTCCACTCCCCTTGAGAACCTGTATCCTCCGACTTCAAGTCACCGTTCTCGGGGCCCCGTCCGACGTGAGCTCCTTTCCTCTTCCTGCTGCTGACGCTGGCGAAGGGAGTAGCGGGCCGGCCCGTCTGCGCTCGCAACGCGCGCCCCGGGCTCTGGCTGGTGCCTGTATATCCCGAAGGAGGGAAGGGATGTGCTGATGACCACGGTGGGCAAGGGGGAAGGGTGGAGAAGCACGGATGGGAAATGGTGTTCCCGTGCGAAGAAGGGCTGTTTGCGTTGCTGGCTGTTGCAGTTGCTGAAAGCCTGTTTCTCATTCTTGCCATTTTCTCCTTAGGAGCGAGGAAAAGGATGGATGAAGCAGCTGGGGATTTGAAGCAAGCCCTACCAAACACATGTGATAATGTTCAAATACACGTGGAAGTTCATCAGAAATCAAACAGGTCTCTCTCGGCCTTTAGGCTTTGTGTCACCTTGCTGCAAATTTTTATTTTGAATAATAGAAAAAGGTTAAGTGCATGAAAACGGGAAAGGGAATGAAGTGTTTGGAAAGCATCTCTGAAAACTGTCTTGTTCCAATTTACTGGTGAAGGCAGAGCCAATTAGACTACTTTTTTCAGATTATTGGTTAATCATGGTTTGAGATTACATAGTCACACAGGACAACTGATCAAGTGTTTGACCCACCTTGTTCGTGCTGGGAACTGTTTTTTGTTGTCTGACTAGAACTACTTGCTGCAACTTGTATCTGTTGCCTTTTGTCCTTGTGCTGTGCACGCACAAGAGTCTTGCTCTGCATTCTCTTAACACATCAGTGAGTTTTTCTGTGCCTGTGAAGTATTTCTGCAGCTTGGGGTTGAGCAAAACCATTTCTTTTATCTTCTCTTTGCGCATCGCATCTTGTTGGTGGCTGTCTTTTGGGCTTGCTCTAGTATACTTTTATATATATAAATCTTTTACAGCAGAGCCCCAAACTGGATGCAGTAATCCAGGTGTGGCTTAACAAACAGCCAGAATCACAAGTCCTTTTCAGTTGCTTTTCGTCCAGTTGACCTCTGGTTTGTTCTGTTACCTGGGCAATAGATGCAGAAGCAAGATTGCACTTTTACTTTTTTTGAATTTCCAGAGATTCTTGCTAAACCTTAACTACAGCCTGCAGAGGTCCCTCTGAATGGTAGTTTTGCTTTCTAATATATTGATAGTCCTCCCTGCTTTAGCATCATCCATAAACTTAATGCAGTTGCATTCCATCCCCTTGTCCAGTGTGTTAATGAAGATCTAAAAATAGTGTTGGTCCCAACATTAATTGTTCCCTACGCTCTCCCTGCCTCACATACTTGCTGCTCCACTTAGACTACTAATCACTCTGAGCAGGACAGTCCAGGCACCTTGTCCATTCATCCACTCCTTATCTTACCTGTTTGTCTGTTGGGACTAAATGGGTGAGTATATTGAGGGCCCTGCTAAGAAATATCCGCTGCTTTGATGAAGAAAATCTTCATCAGGGTTGAAAGACAAGGTACTGGACTCAAATTGTAAAATTAAGTTAACACCTTTCTAGAATATTAAAGTGTTATTCCTTTTCCTGGAGTTTTCACCTTTTTAATGGAGTTCTCCTTATAGCAAGCCTCTGTCTAGAGATATCAGTTGTTCATAGGAGTGAGGGGATAATTGAGCTTCCAAGCTAATTTCAGTCTAGTAGTTTGACTTTGAATTTTTCTACTACTTGTAGTAAAACACAGTTAACATATTGATACATATTTATTTCTGTTCTTGGAAATTTCTAGCTTTGTCATCCCACGACCCCTGATTTGATTGCAGACAGATTGAACAGTGTTTTCTGGCCTGTGTCTTTTAAAGTAGTAATATCAAAGTTGTTACTTTTGCAGACAAACTAAATTTATTTGTTTGTTTCTACAGAATGTTATTGCTTTTGGTGTGTGTGGTAGTTTGTTTGTTTTTAATGGAGGCTATTTTCCACTGAGGGAGGCTTACTGTATTAGGCATAAGCACTCTGATGTTGTTTCAGATATTAGATATTACTTGCCTTATAAATGTTAATGCCATAAATAACGCTGTTTCTTTCTTATTAGTACGGCAAAGAAAGAAGATATCAGGATGAGTGTCCTAAAACTGTTGAACAGACATAACATTGTGTTTGGTGATTACAAGTGGACAGAATTTGATGATGGCTTCCTTAACAGCAATGTGCAATCTGTGTCAATTGTGGATACAGAGCTGAGATTGAAAGAAAGACAGGTATTAATCAAAAATGTACAGCTTTGTTCATATGCACGTGAACTAATTGTAGGTGAACTAGTGATAGCCTAAGAACAAATGCAGGATGGGTAGAAAAAGGTAGTATCTTTTACTAGACCAACTGGCATAAACAGGGAAAAGTTTTTTGAGCTTACACTCATTATTAAAGTCTGTAACAGAAACAGTAGGTTTCAAAGCTGAATGTCAGCTGAGTACTGTAACTTTCATATCTTCTAATTGTCTCTGAAGTGAGAAATATGATGTATTGAAAGTCTTTTTACGTCTCTCCTAGCCTATTGACTTGAGCAAAAGCAGTCTTTCCCTTCATATTTTTCATCTGAATGAAGAAGGGCCAAGCATTGAAAACTTGGAAGAAGAGAATGAGGATATTGTTGCAGCTAACCACTGGGTGCTACCTGCAGGTACCCACCTGATAATTCTGGAAGATTCAGAGCAATTACAATGAAAGAAAATCTTGGAAGGGCTATAAGTAGGGTTATTTTCTAAAGAGAGTATGTGCATAATTTTGTCCTTTGTGGATGGAGCCAATCTATCTGGAATTTTTTGTGATTTTGACTGAGTTACTACCGGTGATTCCACGAAGTACCAGTTTTTTCTGTAATATTTGTGGTCAAAGTAATTGATCCCGTGGAATAAAGCCTGAAAACATACAGTCAAAACCACAAGCATGCAAATACTTAACCCTACAGGCATCAAATTTTAATTTGATGACCTACAAGAAATTCATCATTTTAAATATTGGCTATCCAGAGCTCACAGCTGGCTACCAGCCTGCAAGACAATGCTGCTGTTACATTCTTAAACAGAAGCCAATGATCTGGCAACACTTGAATCTCTGTATAAAACCTTTACCAAATCCACAGCAGAGAAGGCACAAGAGCTGGAAGTGATTGTGAACTTGATGCTCTGTAGGAGCCTGATTCTTGCATCTTTTGCCTTTCTTTTTCCTTTTTTTTGTCTTCTTTTTTTTTTCCTGCGAGAATTGATTTTTGAAATGATTTCAGCTTGCTTCCTGTATGACTATGTTGAAAACCTGGTAATCTGGGGAAAAAACTGAGATTTTAAACAAATAGTACTATCCTGAATGTTTTTTGACAAATAAATCATAAAATGCGTTTGTTCATAAAGTTATGTGCTAGTAACCTATTGCAAAGAAAATTGGAACGAGGTTTTAATTAGATGTTATTGTTGCTATTGTCAGCAACACAATATCTTGCTTTCCGTAAACTTGCAGATTGGTTTTCTATTTCTAAAGAAAACAGTAATTTGCCTAGAGAAGGAAATGTGAAGCTCACGTCACATGTATGAAGAATGCTTTTTACCTAAGTAGGAGCAAAGAAATTAAAGAGATACAGAGTCCTCAAAATCTTTCCGGAAGGAGTAATGGCTTCCTCTGCAACAGAGCATGGCCTGCCAGTTACTGTTGTCTAGTGCCTGTGGAGGCTGGATTCTGTATCTGGAAGAAGTATAGGTGTGAGCTCGAGGCCAAAGAGAGAGTGAGTCTATGACAATTCTTGCGCTTTTCACATTGTGAAAAGCATCAATATTCACAACATTTCTCTTTGAGGAGAATTCAGTCCATAATTTGATATTCCTGTACTATTATGGTTTGTAGTTCTCCATCACAGTCCTTTTTCACTTTTTCCTGCTGTAAGGTAGAAAGCAACTGCTAGAAATTGTTGGTTTGATTACAGCTATAGTTTTTTAAAATACATTATTCAACTGCTTTTTATTTTCTTCCTGTATTTGTTGATGTTATTTTAAAAATATATTTAATATATATTTATGTGTAAAGCCCTCTTCCCACTCCAACTTTTTATCTTGGGAAAATGTAGCTCCTTCCCCTGCTCAAGATGGAAAAAATTATTTCAATAGGCAGAACTAAATAATGATAAATACATATATGTATGTATGTGTGTATATATTTTTTTCCCTTTTTTGTTAAAAGTTACATAAGATTGATAGAAGGTTCAAGAAGATGAATTTCTTCTCACAATTACTTGAGGAGACAGAAGTTCTGAAGCTGCTAAATTTGTCTGTTAGAAAGTAGAGTTTGTTTTTTGAGAAGTAATCCATATATTTTTTCCATATACTTTGATTGCTCTCCCAGATCTGTTCTTGATCCTTAATTTTGTCCGAGAATAATTTGAAAACTGCTTTGTGATGAAATGGTACATTAGAAGTTCTTAAATTGATTTGCCTTAAATGGATGTGTAATGTATTGCATTCACAGCTGAATTCCATGGCCTTTGGGAAAGTCTTATATACGACACTGAAGTAAAATCACATGTAAGTTGAAAATTAGTAACAAAATTGCTTGAGAAGTAAGCTTTGAAATGTACCCAGTCTGAAGTTGCTGCATTGTATGGAGAATTTACTTGGCAATAACTAGCTCAAGAGAGAATTCTGATGTCTGCTTAGTACACTCCTACACTGTGAAGGGTGGCATAGTTTTAGCCATTTTGCAAATCTTTACATTATTATCAAAATTTCTGTATATTTTTAGTAATTCCATACTTAAATCTAACTGTTGTATGCTTAAAAAAAAAAAAGACAAAGTTGCCATTTTAAGATTAATCATCATATCTCAAATGCATATGAGTAGATAATACTGCAAAGCCTGCACTGCAAAAAAGGAAGTGTATATCTTAGTTTCCATATTAGAAGTTTCACTGGTGGTCATTCCAGAAATTATACTTCATTTCTTCATATGTGTTTGCTCAGTTAATTAGAAAACTGAAGGAACTTCACTTCTGCAGCTTTTTGTAAAAGTTATTCTGGTGAATATTCATTTTTTTTAAACTATGGAACTGGCTGAGTATGGTTGGATTCTGCAGACTCTGAAAGACTCCTGTTAAGTTTCAGAATGGTGTCTGTCTTTCTCAGGATATTATTGGCAAACATGCTTGATGAAGTTCAGCTTTTTTTTTTTTTTCCTGCTGCATAATTGCTCCATCTTGTGGCAGGAATGCTATTTTATTGTCTTATTAATATGACCATGGATCAAAACCATTACAGGTGACAGTAACAGAAAATAAAAAGATGTCAGGTGTTAAATGAGGGTAAAAATCAGAATAGATTAATACGTCAGGTTTGTATTCGTGTAATTGAAGGAATTTTCTACTTGTGTTTTCTAGATAATTCTGCAATGAATTAACATTTTATTTAGACTTAAACATTCAAGGAAATTTATATGCAACTTTATTTATTTGGAAGGATAACCAGTTTATAAATACCTGATACAAATACAAAAGCAATTAAAATGTCACAGTAAATTCTTTGTTTAGTGGGTTGGCTACAACAGATGTGTAGCTGTAATAACAACAAAAAATAGAGTATGAGTCTCTGACTCTGTACTTGGGATCTGAATTGAGCATACACTAGAAGGGAGCAGTGAAAAATGAAAATAAATTCACCTCTGTAAAGCATTTAGTTCATCTGTGTACAGGTTCTGAAATCCATTTGTGGCCAGTACGTGCAATTTTTTTTTTCCTGAGGGCAGGAAGGAAATGAATTTCCAGCCTTTGCAGAAGAAAATGTGGTCTAAGACTGAAAGACTTAAAACCAATTTTTGTTGTTAGAGTATGCAGTAGAAATAATTAGGAGATTGCATCCATTTGTAATTGTATTTGCTGATATGTCTCTAATTTGTGTGTCTTTTTTCCCCTACTCATCTATTAGTTACTTGATTATGTCACGACAACATTACTATTTTCTGACAGAAACGTTGACAGCAACCTGATAACATGGAATAGAGTTGTTTTGCTGCATGGTAAGAATTATTTATTTTAAAATAAGTTGATTCACTGGCAATCTGTTTATACTTTCCTTCTGGAAAAACTTGTATAGTTCTTCTGTGTAATGAAATCATGTGTTCCAGTGTTACAGTAAACAGTGCTTCTAAACAAATTCTCTCTTTAGCACAAAGTTCTATGTAAAGTAATGTCAGAATCAAATCAGTGTTCATATTTACTATGTTTTGCAGAAATTTAAATTGTAACGTTTTATAAATGCAATGACAACAGGTAATGTTCTTCATTTGAATTTTTAAGAGTTTTTTATAAGGTGCAAAAACATGCAGATACTGTGCATATCAGGAACCAGTTTAATGGCAGTTCTTTGCAGTATTAAAATTCCTTAGTTATGTCTCCTTTATGAAAACTTTTGAGGAAACTGAGAAATTTATTCAAGTGTTTTAATAGCATATTCTGTTGTCAAGTATGAAGGCAGTACTTTCACTTATTTAATTATTACTCTGACTGAAACTGTAACATTCCGTCAATCCAAGCTTACTGTAAAACTTATGAGATTGACATCAACTGAATCAATTTTGCTGCAAATTGCAGCTTGCTATTGATTAATTGCAATGTTGTTACCCAGACTGGTATTCAGAAAATAACACTCATAACAAACATTTCCATGATAACCTTTTAATTCAACATAATCTGTAATATTTAATGCAGCAAGATTTTCTTTTTATATATATACATGTGTAGAATTGTAGTAATGAGCTCTTTATTGTGATCATAGTAAAGTTAATACTGGAAAATCCGAAACTCTTGTAGTGCTAACCACCACATTTATGCTATAAAGGCAGTACTGACTTTGAATGGAAGTTCTGTCAGCTATCTACTGTTATCTGTTGTTTAGAACCTAAAAATCAATCTCCATACACTCATATTCTGTTTAACTACATTTGTGCTTTTCTGTTTGGAGAAAATCTTTGTGGCTCTTCCATAGGGCATCATGGCATATCCAAAAGGTTTGTTGTGTAGTATACCTCATGAGATACTCTCAGTTGCTTCACAGTGGAGATTCAGGGAATGTGAACAGCTGATCAAACCGGACGTGATGGGTTTCTGTTTTGCATGTTAGCAGGTTATGTTTCAGAAAGATAAAAGTTTAAGCATAGCACAGATTTTTGAGAATGCTAACATACATAAGCCCAGCTAGAGCAAAACACCTTGCTCCAATGTTGTTGGATTATTTTAACTCTGTGGTGTCTGTATACAAGCTGGTATACTAACCTACTAATGATTGAGAATGATACAGCTTCAAAGCTAACAACAGAGCACAGCTCTAGAACTGTAGTTGCGTGAGCAGTCTTCTCAAAATACCCTTATATGCCCAGTCCTTGCCTACTGTTGTCTGCAGTTAGTGCTTTAATGAAATACAATAGTTAAAAAGATATTTTGTCATCAACTACCTGATGTAGATTCTTTGTAATATATTGTATGAATTTGATTTGAATCCAGGCCCTCCTGGAACTGGTAAAACCTCTCTCTGCAAAGCATTGGCTCAGAAGCTGACGATACGACTGTCGTACAGGTGATCCTTCTGGAATTTATTCACTTTAGCTAACTGTTGGTAATTGTTTTTTTTTTTTTCAATAGCCCAAAGATGTATAATGCTTGATTTCGTGTACTTACATTCATGGCTCTGAATTAGCAGTAAAATTGATCTAACATAAAAGAGAGATAGAGTATTATGAATCCTTCTAAATGTCTAATGGTTTGTGTTGAATTATGAAAAACAAATTCAAGTGGCAATATAGTCGTTTGTTTGTGCTCATGATAAACATCTGTGAAGACTAAAGAGTGAAGTATCACAGAGTATTAAGCCTATTTGTGTACTCATGTTCAAGAAAACCTGTTTTTAGTAGATACCAGTGTGTTTTGTACTTGAATTCTCTGAATACCGCAGTCAGCAGAAGTCAGTCTGTGTATCATACATATCAGACAAGTAATGAAGTTAACCATAAACTTCTTAGCAACTAATAGCTGAATAAAAAACCTTAAGACAGTAAATAAACTTCACAGGCTTACTTGGTATACTGAAAATAATCTTGCATGCACAGAGGAGTGAGCTCGTTAACACAGAAACAATTTCCTAAATTATACGGAAGTGACGGTCAAAACAGTTCTAATGAAGGAATCCTGGTAATGATTTATTGTGGAGAGCTATAGTGAGACAAGTTTCTGGAAATTATAATTAAAAACAAACCAGATGTTGTGTTTTTAGAACTAAGTAAATTAAAGTACTAACTCAAAAAATTCCATGGTTGAAAATGGAGGGAATAAGACTTAAAGGAGTTACTGACCTCACTGGCTTTTATTTACAATGCAACAGAGTTGATGCTTATTTTTTCCTTCATGTTTTAGGTATAGATATGGACAGTTAATTGAAATAAACAGCCATAGTCTTTTCTCTAAATGGTTTTCTGAGGTATGTATTGATGTAGCTTAGTAAGTGGACTCTGACTTATTTATAAATTAAACTGTATCTGTTGAGCTTCGTTCATAACATAAGCGTCTGCACCAAAGATTATTCAGGATACTTAATGTGCTTGAAAACAATTAAATAGAAGCTATATTAGAGATTTACTTTAAAATAAACAACAATAAAAATAGTTTTCCATTGTTTAACATGGTAAGACTTGAAAAGTCTGCTAGGGGAATAGTAAATTCTAAATTCTATTCTATTCTAACTATGATTCTAAATATATGCATATGACCTCTTTTTAGAGTGGCAAGCTTGTAACCAAGATGTTCCAGAAGATTCAGGAGTTAATTGATGACAAAGATGCTCTTGTGTTTGTACTGATCGATGAGGTATGATTCCAATAGTTTTGATGTATGTAAAATGTAGCAGAAAGTTTTTAATTAGCAGATGTATTCCAGCTGAAAATGAAGCAAAACCTTTCTTGGTGACGCTTACTTTGCTCCTGTATGTTTACAAGTGAAATATTGTTTTAAACTTCCAAGTAGCCTGGATTCATATTTGTAGTGTTCTTGCATATGTTGTAAAGCTCTAAAAAGAATTAATTTGGTTTCAGTTTATTGTTTAGTTGCTCTTCCCAGGCTTGGATACATAACCATTTAGTACATGGGTGTCCAGCCTTTTGGCTTGCTTGGGTCACGTTGAGTGAATAGAAATTGTCTTGGGCCATAAGTTGCTCAGAAAGTAATGCCTCCTATTTATTTCCATGAATACTACAACCAATACAAAGAGTGCAATAACACTATTTGATAGAGCAAATTCTCAGCTACAAAACGCTGTTTTTCAGTGTAGTCACCACATTCAGCTTTGCATTTTTTCCAGTGATGAACAAGAGCCAGCATGCTGTTCTTGTAACAATCTGCACCAGTGTAGGTGAACCATTGTTGCCAGTACTGAAATGTACCACCCACCGCCTTACTGTGCTCGCATCAACTGTTTGAATGTTTCAGCCTTTACTGCCATACCACCAATATCCACCTCAGACATCGTGAGCCAATAAAATAAAACAGGAAGCATTACTTTCAGAGCTCTCGCAAAATACGCAATATCAATAATATATAAATAACAAAACATTTACATTTTTAATATTTTTGTTTAAAATATTTTTTAAAAAGGAACAAAAACATAAAACTAGTGGAATATTTGACTTTTTTTGTGAAATTAACACATCAGCCTGCTTTGATGGCAGTGGTTGCGATTCCTAGTGAGATCTCTAGGTGTTCATCAGAGATTTTTGATGAAATTTTACTCCTCCTGTACTTCATCCTTGAAAACAGTTGATCACAAATGTATATACTGCCAAAAAGCGATGACATGAGTAAGAGGTGACTGTGAAGTGATTGATATTTCTCTCTGGTAAGATGAGGATTATGAAAGTCTTCACCATCAAGGGCTCTAGCTGCACTGCCCAAATTACGGAAAGCGAAGGTAAGGACTGGGAGAAGGAAGATCTGCTTACTGTAAGTGAATATCAGGTTTAAGACCATCCAAAAAACCTGAAGGTATGCATGTCCATGGAACCCAATGAGATCCATCCATGGGTTTTGAGGGAACTGGTGGATGAAGTTGCCAAGGCACTATCCATCATATTTGAAAGGTCATGACAGTCTGGTGAACTTCCCGCTGACTGGAAAAGGGGAAACATAACCCCATTTCCAAGAAGGGGAAAAAAGATCCAAGGAACTACTGGGCAGTCAGTCTCACCTTTGTGCCTGGCAAAATCATGGAGCAGGTCCTCCTGAAGGCCCTACTAAGGCACATGGAAAATGAAGTTGAGGTGATTGGTGGTAACCAACATGGCTTCACCAAGGGCAAGTCATGTCTGATGAACTTCGTGGCCTTATGGAGTTACAGCATCAGCGGATAAAGGAAGAGCAACTGATGCCATTTACCTGGACTTGCACACAGCATTTGACACCATCCCACATGACATCCTGGTTACCAAACTGGAGAAAAATGGATTTGATGGATGGACCACACACTGGATAAAATTGACTGGATGATTGTACTCAGAGAGTTGCAATCAATGGCTCAATGTCCAAGTGGAGACCAGTGACAAGTGCTGGTCCTCAGGGATCAGTGCTGGGACCAGTCATCTTTGTAGGCAACATGGATGGTGGGATTGAGTGCCATTGAGTGAGTTATCTGCAAACTTGCAGATAACACCAAGCTGAGTGGTGCAACTGACAAACTAGGGGGAAGGGCCATCCAGAAGGACCTGGACAGGCTTGAGAGGTGGGCCTATGCCAACTCTGTGTTAAGTATGGCCAAGTGCAAGGTCCTGCACCTGAGTTGGGGCAATACCAAGCATAAATACAGGCTGCGTGGAGAATGGCTTGAGAGCAGCCCTGAAAAGAAGGATTTAGGGGTATCAATTGATGAAAGACTCAACATGAGCCAGCAGTGTGTGCTTGCAGCGCAGGCAGCCAATTGTATCCTGGGTTACATCAAGAGAAACATGACGTGCCGGTTGAGGGGAGGTGATTCTGCTCCTCTGCTCTCGTGAGTCCCCACCTGGAGTACTGCATCCACTTCTTGGGCCTCCAACACAAGAAGGACATGGAGTTGTTGGGGAAGGTCCAGAGGAGGGTCACAAAGGTGATCAGAGGGCTGGAGCACCTCCTCTACAGGGAAAGAATGAGAGAGTTGGGGCTCTTCGGCCTGGAGAAGAGAAGGCTCCAGGGGACCTCATAGCATCGTTCCAGTACCTGAAGGGGGCCTATAGAAAAGCTGGGGAGGGACTTTTTGTAAGGGCATGTAGCGACAGGACAAGGAGAATGGCTTTAAACTGGAGGAGGGTAGACTTAGACCAGATATTAGGAAGAAATTCTTTACTGTGAGGGTGGTGAGGCACTGGAACAGGTAGCCCAGAAATGCTGTGGATGCCCCACCCTGGAGGCATTCAGGGCCATTTTGGATGGGGCTTTGAGCAACCTGGTCTAATGGGAGGTGTCCCTGCCCATAGCAGGGGGTTTGGAAGTAGATGATCTTAAAGGTCCCTTACAACCCAAACTGTTCTGTGATTCTATGAAAGTCTGGTAAAATGACATGGTCAGATTTCGGAGTTGAATATCTGATTGCAACTCTACACATTCCATTTGGAAATTTGCAGGTAGTGCACTGGTATCAACTGAAAATGATGATGTAAACATAAATTAATGATTTTTTTTTTGCGATCTTGAAACCTATTTTCTAATTCCTTTATCAAAAGTGAAAGCACAGCTGTGTATTCTTCGCTGTTCAGAGCACTGTGTTTTGCCAGTGTATAAAAATGCACGCAGTTATTTGCCATCTCTTCAATCAGCACTGCTCAGCACTATTCTCCCCACGGCCTGGTTTCAGTTGACGCTGTGTTAATGGCGCACTGGTTGTTGCTGAGCAATGGGTGCACACCCAGGGCTGCTGTGGAAAAGAGCCACTGCCTTTACAGTGCAGGATGGGGGGGGACACATTGCCAGCTGAGCTGGGCTGCGGGTTGGACATGCCTGATTTAGTACTTAAGTACTTCATTAGCTTTCTTATTTGAAGTTCCTATTCTAAAGCTTGTTTTAAATTGAATTTATTTATTTTATCCTTTTTATTTCCCAGAAGTTGAATTAATGAAGACACCCCAAATTCTGCACTCTAAACAGGGTTTTCACTCATTACACTTTTTTCCCTTGATGTTGTCTTCACTCTTTCCCTAAATTTCTACTTAACAAAAGATTTTGAAGGTGAAATTTCAGATACCAAACTGGATCTGAAGGGTTACTTGCTTACTGCCAGCATTCCAAATGTGCAGTGTTTTGTGTGTTAATGTTGGAATGTTTTTTTTTGGTTTGGGGTTTTGTTGTTGTTTTTTGGAGGTTCTGTTTTTTTTGTCTTTTTTTTTTGTAGGTGGAGAGCCTCACAGCAGCCCGCAGTGCCTTCAAGGCCGGCACAGAGCCTTCAGATGCTATTCGTGTAGTGAATGCTGTACTGATGCAAATAGATCAGATTAAAAGGTAAATTGATTTTATTGCAGCAGCAAAAGGTAACTGCTGTAACTCTAAATCTTAATTCACATTTAGAATACTAATCTAAATTGGTTAAGAAATGATTCTTCATTAATGGTGCTAATTGCAAAAAGAAATTTATGAGTAGGTGAACTGTTGGGAAACTCCCCAAGTTTCCCACAGGGTCACCCCCCACGGTGCGGGAAGCTCAACACTCAATATGAGTTCACGGCTTCCACTTTATTGTAGCAACACACCATCTTATATAGCATATATGCTTCCAGGGATACAGGGTCTATGCGACCAAGCGTATAAGAGAACAGTACCGTTACCCAAGCTAATTTTGTGTACAGTACACGTTGTTAAGTACAGAACTCTACTAGAAACACCACATTCCATGCAGGTATAACTTGCCCCTTTCATCCAAGATTACATCGTAAATCATTAGTAAATCAGTAGCTACGTGCTGCCGAGCAACCTGCCCTCCAACAGTGAACTAATCTGGGTTTGATGAACTACAGATAACATAATGCCATTAAAGCTGGGGAGGCATGCAGCACACAAGGTCATCTTATCTACTTTGGAGAGACAAGAATAAGATCAGTGAAGAATTTGTTTGTCATTAACAGTTCAGTCTAAAGCAGACTTGTACAACATGTTGATTATAAGCAATCATTACTGGTTCTTTGTCCATTTTGCTGGATTTAATACAGCACATCTCTTGTTTTATTATTGCCACTTCCTCTTTGGGCATACTTGGCCCTGTTCACAGAAAGACAGGTGCCCTGGTATTTGGGCCTGTGTTGCTACTAGTGGAAGGTAAGTAGTTAATTCAAACGCAGTACACAAGCTTCATTGAAAAACAGCTGTGGTTAAACCTTTTATTTCCGTTTTTGTTAGAGTAAGGAGTTGTTACTTCCCTTTAACCTCACACTAATGTCATGCAGTGTTGAATTTGTCATGTTAGCAGTTACATTACATACTTCCTTCTGAAGTGAAATGGAAAATGTATAGATAAGACTTGTAAATTGAAATATTTTAATTTTGTAATTTTATTTATGGCAAAGACTGTGCTGCTAGACTCTCTTCAAATGAAGTAGTTAATGTATACTACTTCTAAAATAGGGTTAGAGAAACTATGGATACTTGCAAAATAGCTGAAGGAAAGAGACTGTGCACTGAATTTCATCAGTGATAACTGTCAAAGAGTGTATAATTATTAGCTGGTAAGAGTGATGTGGCTGCTGATTGCATGAAATGGCTTGAGTCATAAGAAGGAAGGCGTCCATTTGCCCATGCCAGGAGGAGCTAATTCATGCGCATCTGACCTGAGAATGTGCTTTTATCTTGAAGGTATCCCAATGTAGTTATCCTGACTACTTCAAATATTACGGAGAAGATTGACATGGCATTTGTAGACAGAGCAGACATAAAGCAATACATTGGCCCTCCATCTGCTGCAGCAATATTCAGAATATATCTTTCTTGCCTGGAAGAGCTGATGAAGGTAATATTTTGAAAGCAGAACTATAAAACATCCTATTTTATTAAAGTTGATATCTTCATCAAACTTCGTCAATAACAAAAACACCCAAATTTTATTCCTACTCTGTATTTATACTTTTCTTTTAGAATTGAATTTTAAATGTTTTTTTAAGGTTTCATACAACAATGTGTAACTCTTCTTTCTAGTGCCAAATAATATATCCTCGACAGCATCTCTTGTCACTCAGAGAGTTAGAAATGATTGGATTTGTAGAAAATAATGTGTCCAGGTTAAGTCTTGTACTAAAAGAAATCTCAAGGTAATATTTTTTTTTAATTCTACATAAGTATATGTATGTGTGTGTATATGCATTCATATTTATATATAAATGAATTATGAAATTATGTCTGAAAGTAATTTAATATAGTAATAGCTAGAGCTCTGAAACATCTTGAGCTTATTTGTTGTTTTGGGCGTTTTTGTTTGTTTTAATATTGTTGTGGTTAGTGCAAAACATATCAGCAGATAAGTGGAATTGATCGGGATTTGCAAATGTTTCTTTGTATCAAACATGACTGGTTTCTGCTCTGCCCTTTGAAATTCTCTAGACAAATTGCTGTCTGACTTAATGAGATGACTGAAGTTTCAGAGGATATCATGGAATCATAGAATGGTTTGATCTTAAATGTCCCTTCCAAACCAAACTGTTTGCAAATCCTGATCAACCGATATTCTCCTCTAGATTCATGACATATGTCACAGTGATGGTAGAGGGGCATGATGGAAGCATTGGCAGGCAATTGTGACTATGCTATTTCTCTACCGTTTTTTTACTTTTTTGTACCATGTGGCCTCCCATACACTGTCCATTCATTTCCAGCTTCTGCTAAAACTCCTGCAAGTGAGCAAGCAAGGTATTATGACTTGAGTTTCATTAGAGTAATTTATGGGTGAAGGAGAGAGGAAATGTTATCTTTTATGAGTGAATATTTAGCATTTTATCAGTGCTTATGTCTCTCTTTTATTATAGAAGAAGTGAAGGTCTTAGTGGCCGGGTCCTCAGAAAACTTCCTTTCCTAGCACATGCACTTTATATTCAAGTAAGTTTATTCTCTTCTATATAATTTGGTTTGATTTTGAGCCAGGTAGGAAGACCTTTGAACACTAGCCTTAAGTAAATTATTAGTCCTAAAACTTTTTGATAATCTAAACTACACTATTTCTACAGCACTCCAAGACTGAAACAATTTTCTGCTGCCCATAATTTTAAAATGAAATTGAAGAAGACCGATACCACTACTGATATATTGTGACAAACCATTAATATTTGTTCTCTCATGGTTTGTTGCTGAAAGAAACCCCTATCACTTCATAAATAATACTGATTTTTTTCAAATCTTTGTTGAAGCAAATTCTCACTAATGTTGATTGACTGAAGACTTTACATAGTAAAGTTAAAGTCAAGCTATGTTAGCTGGTTTAAAACAAAGCTTCCTTTATATGAGGTTTAGCATTCTGAATATTTTCTAACATGAAAGTCAAATACTTCCTTTTCAAATAACTGTGCTTTGTATGCCTATTGGTGTGATGGATCTAACAGAATATTTTCATGTTTTCAGTCCCCCAGTGTTACAATGACAGCATTTCTTCAAGCTCTTTCACTTGTAGTAGACAAACAATTTGAAGAAAGAAAAAAACTTGCGGACTGTGTGTGATAGTTTACTGCTTTATACTTTTATGTATTATTACCATTGAAAAGTACTTAACTTTGCAAACAAACTGTGCAACTTCTATGCATCTACAAAACAGATTGTCAACACCTTAAAAACCCTGGAATGCTTAATCTAATTTTTCAAAACATTTATTAATAAACAATTTTTACAGCACACTGTGCAATTTTATTTCAAATGCTGTGAGACAATTGGAAATGTCCTTTCAGGGAGAATTTTTACATCACCTGTAGTTACTAAAAGTGAGCAGGCTTCTGATTCTCATGTCTTAACCTTCTATCCATACACCATTAGTTTTTATACTTCTAGTTTCTTTCAAATTCTTGGAAGCGATTGAAGTTCAGTCTTTGATATGTGTACAGTAAATATACTAATAATTACATCCTTTTATCCTGAAACTAAATATCAAGGTTTTTTATTTTTTATTACACCCTATTCAAATTTTTAAGTCTAGAGATCACTTAACTGTATTTCTGTAGTACTACTTTTTTATGTTGCTGCAAGCAGACTGAAAAGTAATTCACTGAAAAGTAACTAAAATAAAGGTGGTTCTTCAAAAGACCAAAACGTAGTATCATACCAAGACACTGTGAAGAAGAGAAAATCAACTCTGTCCCAGCTGAAACCAGGATACTAACCTATAAATCTTAGTGTAACCTTAATACTATCCCCAGTCCCTAAGCCCAACCTCAACCTGAACTGTAACCCAAATCAAATACATAACAACTCTAACCCCTAAATGTAAACCTAACCCAAACACTAATCCTAACCCTACACCTAATCTTTAACCTGTACTCCTAACCCTCAAGTCTAATACTAATTTTCAACCTGAAACATAACCCTGAATTTCACATTAACAATGATGCCTCTCTCTTACAGGAACCCTAAACAGAGCATTAATCCTGTACAAAACCATAACACGAAACCTGGCACCTCACCTTAACCAAAACTCTAAACATAATCCTAATTATAATCCTAATCTCAAAACTTTGTGTCACCATAACCCAAAAATGATAAACCTAACTCTGATACTAAAACCAAATAAAAACCGTTAAACTAAACCTGATTATAGCTCTAACATTAAGCTCTAAGATGCCGAAAACTAGCCCTAAACCTAATGATAAACCTAACTTTAAAGAAGTCCCTGATCATAATACCTAACAATCCTAAACCTAAAGCTAATCGTAACTCCATCTCTGTTTCTAATGCAAATCCCTGACATGAACCATAGTGGTAGCGCAAACGCATTTTAAACCCAAATGCTAATCCTAAATTTAAACTGAAGGCAAACTCTAAAATTAACCCAAGTCCCCAAGCATAATCTTAAAACCTAACCACAATCCTAAACCTAAACATAACCATAAGACAAATGCTAAATCTAACCCTTACCCTACTCCTTAACCTCTCCCTAAATGGAACCCTGACTCTAAACCCTAACCCTAATGCCTAATCATAACTCTAACCCTACTGCAACCTAACACATGACTCTAACCCTAACCTATAAACACCTAACTTGTAAGCATAACCTTAATAATAATAAATCTCACCCTAATAATAATAAACCTAACCATAAACTAACTAACAAGTAATCCTAATGCTAACCCTAACTCTAGCCATAATGATAACCCTAATCCTAATACAGTAACCCAAACCCTAAGACTGTAACCCGTGACTGTAACCATTACCTTAACACATTGGTGTCCAACTTTTTGACTTGCCTGGGCCACGTTGAATGAATAGGAATTGTCGTAGGCCACATACACAAAGATCGCTCCAAAAGTAATGCCTCTTATGTTTCCATGGAAGTAGAATGGATAACAAAGAGTACAATGACACTGTTTGATAGAATAAAATCTCAGCTACAAAATGTTATTTTTCAACACAGTCACCACCATTAGATATGCATTTTTGCCAGCAATGAACAAGAGCCTACGTGCCCTACTGCTGCTGTCACCACTGCTGAAACACACCACCCAGCACTCCACTGTGCTCACATCCACTGTTTGGTCTCTGATCAGCAAGTGTCACTGAAAGTCAGTGGGTGCCACTTTTTCTGCATGGTGGAATTGAATTCTACTCCTTCGCTTCATCTGCACTTCCATGTCAGACTGCCCTTCTGCTGCCATTTGTCACACAGCAACAAAATTTACAGGAATATTGGTGGGAAGGTTCAGCTTCTACTGCCATACCACCAACATCTGCCTCTGACATCGTAGGCCAACATAATATAATAAGAGGCATTACTTTTGGAGGAGCTCTCATAAAATATATAATAGAGTTCATGTATATAAGTAACAAAACTGATTTTAATCTTTATTAAAAAAAAGAGCAACAGAAACACAGCTAATGGGATAGTTTACTCCAGTTTTGTGAAACTAACGCATCAGGCTGGTTCGATGGCAGTGGTTACAATTCTTAGTGACTTCTCAGGGTGTTAGAGATTTTTGATGAAATTTTACTCCTCTTGTACTTCATACTTGAAAATAGTTGTTCACAAGTGTGTGTACTGCAAAAAAAGAGATGACATGAATAAGGTGTGATTGTGAAGTGAGAAATATTTTTCTCTGGTAAGAGAGGGCTTATAAGAGTAAAGAGGTATGGTCAGATTTTTGAGTTGAGTGTCTGACTGCAACTCTGTACATTCCATTTGAAAATTCCCAGGTAATGTATTTATATCAACTGAAAGTGGAGTTGCAGCTATACCAAAAAATTGATGTTTTTTTTTTTCTTTTAATCTTGAAACCTGCTTGCAAATTCCTTTATCAAAGCAGAATGGCTGCATATTTTTTGCTATTCACAGGACTGTGTTTAGCCAGTGAATCAAAGTGCATATAATTATTTGCTGTAACTTGAGCTGGCACTGCACTGCACCCTCCCCATGCCCTGGTTGCAGCTCAGACAGTGTTAATAATAGCGCACTGACGTTTGGCTGTTGGTGAGCAATGGGTGCGTTCCTGGGGCTGGGCTGGGCCAGGCCGTTTGGTGGGGCAAAGTTGCAGTGGCAGCACAGGGCAGATGGTGCAGGGCAGCAGCTAGGCCACATCACCATCTGTGCTGAGTCACGGGTTGGACATGCCTGCCTTAGCTCTAACAGTAATTCTAAACTGAACGCTAACTCTAAACCTAACCTTAATGCTAACCCTGACACAAAACTTAACCCTAGCCCAAAAACTAATTCTAGTCCCCAGCCCTATTCCTAAGACCTAAACATAATCCTAAACTTAACACTAAGACAAATGCTAACCCAAACCCTAATTCTAAACCTAAACCGAGTAGCAGTAAAAATAACCAGAAACCTAAGACTAATCTCTAACTTGTTTTAATTCCCTAACACTAAACCTAAAAATACCTGGAAATTGAACCCTAATCCTTAAAATAACCCTAATCCCAACCCTAATGTAAATAAAGTAACTAATATAAACTCAAATATAACCTTAGCTCCAATGCTAGTCATAACCATAAGCCGAACTCTAGCTTTAAACCTAACCTAACACTAACCATAATGCTACCCTAATGAACTTCCCTAAGCATAAATGTAAACCCTAACCCCTTCCGCTAAACCATGGCCCCAACCTTAACCCCTAACTATAGCTCTGAAACTCACTGAAATCCTAAAGCAAAACTCTAACCCTGATCCTAATCCCTAACCCTAGACCTAAATCTAACATACAGCTGCTCTAAACCAAACCTTAAACCATAACGTTAACCCCAGTCCTACCCCTACACCTAACGCAGGGCTGGGAGTTCATCTCGCTCTCTTCCACTGCTTGAGGGCCTACCTGGGCATCGGTTGGTAGGTGCTGAGCAATTCCTCTATGGTGTTGAGCCACCTGCCAGGTTAAATCACAACAAAATTATAATTTAGAGTACCATTCTATTAGCCGCTTTCCTTGATCTTCCAGAGTATACACTGGCCACCACTGATGATAATACATAAAATTATAGTGTTTCTTTATTGAATATCGAACAGCTACTTTCCACTTGCAGAAGGATTGCAAGGGAATTCCTTGTAAAAATTCTCCAGTATGTGCTGAAGTCTGATTTACAACACCCTCCTGGCAGCAGCAAGAAGCTACATGAAATTCAGTCTGATTGTCCTTGTTATTTCTTCTTTATGGTCAATTAGGTGTTTGAAGAGAAACATTCCTTCTCAGGAAGGTTATTTTTCCTAGATAAGCAGGACATCTGGAACTTAAAGCACAACTCCAACCTTGCGTAAAATACCTCAGCCAAATAAAAGTGTTAAATAGTTAGCTTTTGTGGCATAAGTTCACCCCCTTTGGAAGTTTAAAATCCCCTATTTGAGACTTCCATACTCTTCATAATCTCCATGATCTTTAAATAGCATCACGTTATGAGTAAAGAGCATCTGCATTACTGTGATTTTTATACACCTGTCAACAATTTATGGGCCAGTTCAGCCCAGTTCCATGGCTAATGGGGTGGGGGGACCTACGGACCCACACCCCAGGATTGGGGGAAGGGAGAAAAAAAGGGGAAAAGGTAGGGGGATGGGCCTAAAAACAAAACAGTGGCAACTATTTGAGGAGGAAATAACTAATTTACTAAATATGATATCGGAATGGAAGATAACACAATATAATACAATATAATTGGAATTGAGGCTAATAAATCAAATAAAATGAGTGTCCAAAAACTGAAGGCCTTACTCTAATGCTGAAGGTGAGACAAGAAGCGCACAACTGCAGAGACGAGCAGTAAAAGAAAAAAGGGATGTCTCATGACTTGCAAACAGTTTTATCTTTCCTTCTGAATGGAAAACGGAAACAGAACAGTAAAAGTCTTCTGGGAGATGTAGTTCTCTTCTGAGAACCAGGTACCTGGAAATATCAACAGTACCTGGAACTGGAGCATTAAATCCCGGTGCACTACATGATGTAATGATGTGGAATACCAATAACAAAAATCATAAAACCATGACATTCCACCCCTTACTCTACATCATCACATCATACTTAATATATATATACAAACAAAAAATAATTAACATGCATTACACACACAGACATATATATACATATATATACATGGAATTACTGACTGCACTCCCCCAACAACAAATTCCCTTGTGGTACACATTGAACATCCCCATTTTTCTGATCTACCCACCAAGTGGACCCAGGTCCCTGAGCAAAAACTGAGAGGTTTGTCTTTTCCAGAAGCTGGAAAGATCCAAACTGCTTTTTTCAACGTGCTCTTTGCATGTACTACAGGGATCTTATCTGTCTCTACAGTATGTCGGGAGCTGGATTGGGCAGGACCATCACGATTGATACATCCTGGAGTACTGACCAACCAGGTGGCTTCTGCCAAATGCTTCTCCCAGTGCTTAAATGTTCCGCCACACATTGCTTTCAGCATAATTTTTAACAACCTATTGTATTGTTCAATTTTACCAGAAGCTGGTGTATGTTAGGGGATATGATAAATCCACTCAATGCCATGATCTTTGGCCCAAGTATTTATAAGAGAATTTCTGAAATGAGTCCCATTATCTGACTCAATTCTTTCTGGAGTGCCATGTTGCCACAGGACTTGTTTCTCGAGGCCTAGTATGGTGTTTCGTTCAGTAGCATGGGGTACTGCATATGTTTCAAGCCACCCAGTGGTTGCCTCCACCATGGTAAGCATGTAACGCTTACCATCGCACGTTTGTGGCAAGGTGATATAATCAATCTGCCACACCTCCCCATATTTATACTTTTGCCATCGCCCTTCCCCCCAGAGAGGTTTCATCCTTTTGAATTGTTTAATTGTGATGCAGTAGCATCCATAGTTAAGTCCACCCTTTCGTCTAGCCCACTTATGTGTTGCATCTTGATGGCCTGAGGTCTCATGGGCCCACCGAGCTAGAAATAATTCATCCTTGTGTTGCCAGTCCAAGTCTATTTAAGCCACCTCAATTTTGTCAGCTTGATCTACCTGTTGGTTATTTTGTTGTTCTTCAGTAGCCAGACTCTTGGGCACATGAGTCCTCAGGGAGGGCAGCGACGCGTCGCTGCCCACCGGGGGCGAAGCGGTGGTGTTGGAGTGCACGTACTACAGAGGCTGTTCAAACGCGCCGAAACAGTAAGCCACTCGTTCACGTGACTACACAGTGTGGAGGCCTGTTATGTCGCTGTATTGGGTGTGAAGAGGCCTGTTATACCGCTGTATTGGGTGTGAAGAGGCCTGTTATATCACTGTATAGTGGTTAGTGCAGGGGCACCTGTTATCAGACTGGTAACGCCGTCAGGGCGGAGCCGGCACTACAGGCAACCGGGAGGACCGGACCAGTTGCACCTCGTTAAGGTTGCCCTACACTGTGCTAGGGTCGGCTGGTTTGCCATGGCTGCCCTGTGGCGGAAGGCTATTTCTAGGAAAAATGCGGGGACCCAGACTGAGGTCCCATGCACAGATAAAAGGATGGCTGCTGCCAAGAAAAATGAGGAGACCCAGATGGAGGTCCCGCAGCACCATGTTAGTACTCAGGTTTTTGGCTGCGGTGAGTGCTTGAGCTTGGCCCTTGCAGTGCAGAGTGATGGAGAAAGCGTGTGTGTCAGATGCGACCAGCTAAATGATTTACTTAGCCTGGTGGCTGATCTGAAGGAAGAAGTGGAGAGGCTGAGGAGTATAAGGGAATGTGAGCAGGAGATTGATCGGTGGTGCCAGTGCGTGCCGTCCCTGAGATTGAGGCAGCCAGCTGCGGCCCTGCACGAAGTATGTCACCCCCTACCGCCTTGCAAACAGGTAACAGGGGGGAACCAGCAGGCAGACGGTGTTCCTGCTGCAGTGATCCCCCTGTCCTCTCCCCCACCTAACAACGGTGATGAACTGGGAGGCAGGGGGCAATGGCAAAAGGTCCCTGCTCGGCGGTGCAGG